>NW_028182304.1:7624513-7917902 GCF_964339955.1 Pipistrellus hanaki | reverse complement strand
CAGAACAACTCCGTAACCCGAACCCGTTCCCCCAACCTACCTCCCTAACCCTAACCCTAACCCTAACCCTAACCCTAACCCTAACCCTAACCCTAACCCTAACCCTAACCCTAACCCTAACCCTAACCCTACCCTAACCCTAACCCTAACCCACCCTAACCCTAACCCTAACCCTAACCCTAACCCTAACCCTAACCCTTACCCCTAACCCTAACCCTAACCCTAACCCTAACCCTAACCCTAACCCTAACCCTACCCTAACCCTAACCCTAACCCTAACCCTAACCCTAACCCTAACCCTAACCCTAACCCTAACCCTAACCCTAACCCTAACCACTAACCCTAACCCTAACCCTAACCCTAACCCTAACCCTAACCCTAACCCTAACCCTAACCCTAACCCTAACCCTAACCCTAACCCATTACCTAACCCTAACCCTAACCCTAACCCTAACCCTAACCCTAACCCTAACCCTAACCCTAACCCTAACCCTAACCTAACCCTAACCCTAACCCTAACCCTAACCCTAACCCTAACCCTAACCCTAACCCTAACCCTAACCCTAACCCTAACCCTAACCCTAACCCTAACCCTAACCCTAACCCTAACCCTCCCTAACCCTAACCCTAACCCTAACCCTAACCCTAACCCTAACCCTAACCCTAACCCTAACCCTAACCCTAACCCTAACCCTAACCCTAACCCTAACCCTAACCCTAACCCTAACCCTAACCCTAACCCTAACCCTAACCCTAACCCTAACCCTAACCCTAACCCTAACCCTAACCCTAACCCTAACCCTAACCCTAACCCTAACCCTAACCCTAACCCCTAACCCTAACCCTAACCCTAACCCTAACCCTAACCCCTAACCCTAACCCTAACCCTAACCCAACCCTAACCCTAACCCTAACCCTAACCCTAACCCTAACCCTAACCCTAACCCTAACCCTAACCCTAACCCTAACCCTAACCCTAACCCTAACCCTAACCCTAACCCTAACCCTAACCCTAACCCTAACCCTAACCCCTAACCCTAACCCTAACCCTAACCCTAACCCTAACCCTAACCCTAACCCTAACCCTAACCCCTAACCCTAACCCTAACCCCTAACCCTAACCCTAACCCTAACCCTAACCCTAACCCTAACCCTAACCCTAACCCTAACCCTAACCCTAACCCTAACCCTAACCCTAACCCCTAACCCTAACCCTAACCCTAACCCTAACCCTAACCCTAACCCTAACCCTAACCCTAACCCTAACCCTAACCCTAACCCTAACCCTAACCCTAACCCTAACCCTAACCCTAACCCTAACCCTAACCCTAAACCCTAACCCTAACCCTAACCCTAACCCTAACCCTAACCCTAACCCCTAACCCTAACCCTAACCCTAACCCTAACCCTAACCCTAACCCTAACCCTAACCCTAACCCTACCCTAACCCTAACCCTAACCCTAACCCTAACCCTAACCCTAACCCTAACCCTAACCCTAACCCTAACCCTAACCCTTAACCCTAACCCTAACCCTTAACCCAACCCCTAACCCTAACCCTAACCCTAACCCTAACCCTAACCCAAACCCTAACCCTTCCTAACCCTAACCCTAACCCTAACCCTAACCCTAACCCTAACCCTAACCCTAACCCTAACCCTAACCCTAACCCTAACCCTAACCCTAACCTAACCCTAACCCTAACCCTAACCCTAACCCTAACCCTAACCCCTAACCCTAACCCTAACCCTAACCCTAACCCTAACCCTAACCCTAACCCTAACCCTAACCCTAACCCTAACCCTAACCCTAACCCTAACCCTAACCCTAACCCAACCCTAACCCTAACCCTAACCCTAACCCTAACCCTAACCCTAACCCTAACCCTAACCCTAACCCTAACCCTAACCCCTAACCCCTAACCCTAACCCCTAACCCTAACCCTAACCCTAACCCTAACCCTAACCCTGGTGGTCCTGGTGTGTGGCATGGATGGAGTGTACCAGCTGCTGGAGTACAGGGAGATCTCCCTTGGCCACGTCGGTGTCTGGTCAGATGGCTGCTCTTCAATGCAGGGAACATTGCCAACCATTTCTTCACTGTGCCCTTTCTGAGGAATGTTGTCAAGTATGGCAAGGTGGGCGTTGGGATATTGGGTTGTTTGAGAAGTCGGGAGAAAACTCTCAGTTCAGTCCTGTAGAATTCATCAACTTCCTGTGCTCACCACTGCCCAGGAAATGTCCTTGTCTCTGGCTGTCAGTGAGCTGCTCCATAGGACCCCCTCCTCGGGTGTAAGCTGATGGCACAGTCGCCCCTTTTCTTCTCTTCCCTCCTGCCAGTGTGCTTGGCCTTGGTGAGGTCTGCCTGCCTACCTGTGGGTTTTAGAGCGAAGGGCACAGGTGGCTGCTGCGTCAGCCTGGCCCTTGGCGTCCACTCAGTTCCCAGTGACTCCCAGGCCCCAGCTGCTTGTGGCCTCACTCCTTCCTCTGCACTGACTGTTGGTACTCTATGCCCCCACTTGGAGGTCCCAGGGGAGAGCTGGACAAGGAGAATGCCTGTGAAATGGTGGGGTCCTGGGGAGGCACTGGTGTAACGGGGGTGTTATGTGAGGTCACACTTTGGCAACAGGTCTCAAGCATCTCACACTCACAGTGACCGTCTCCTTCCTGCCCAGTGTTCACAAGTCGCAGCTGCAGCACCACGTGGCTCAGAAGATTCTGTACATGGACTCCCAGGGGCAGCTCCTTGAGCCCGACAAGCCAAATGAAATAAAGATGGAAAAGTTCATTTTCAACATCTTCCAGTTTGCAAAGTAGGTTTAACGGCTTGAGGGCTGAGAGGACTGGGGTATTCTGGAGGCATGTAAGTGGAACAGCCAGCAGGAGGGGCCAAATGTCTCGAATCTGCTTTCCCTTCCCAGGCAGGATGCTGCCTCTGCACACTGACGCCCGTGCCCAGCGAGTGTGTTGAGTTGCCAGGAAGCTCTTCCTCCTGTCAGGTGTCAGTAGTCTGGCTCGCCTGCCCTCCCTCTGGCTCTGCAGCTACCAGGCCGGCTAGAGAGCTGGCCTGGGTTCCGGTGTCTCCCTGCCTGAGAGCAGGTGGCACAGCAAGTGTTCTTAGACCCCATAGCTCACCAGGCAATCTCCAAACTGACCAGTAAGACAGTGCAGGAGACACATTAGCTAAGAGCCGTCTCACCAAATACATTTCTGTCATCCTTTTCCTCCCTCAGCACAGACACTAATGGGGTCTTTGTGCACCAAGGTTTCTAGTCCCTGTGACCCGTTATTTCTGGGAGCTGTTGTCTGGGCGCATGGAGACCTGAGGGAGTGGAGGCTGGGCCCTGGGCCTGCGGAGCAGCTTTACTGGGTAGCAGCTTCTCCTTTCGCTTCCCCGCAGGAAGTTTGTGGTACACCCGCTGAAGAACGCAGACAGTCAGATCGGCAAGGACAACCCCACCACAGCCTGGCATGCCCTTATGTCCCTGCACCACTGCTGGGTGCTCAATGCCGGTGGCCACTTCATTGATGAGAATGGCTGCTGCCTGCCCACCATTCCCCGGTGAGTCTGCCCAGCACTTGCTCTGAGCTGCCTCCTCTCTCTGCTGCTGCATCTTTCCAAAAGGCTGAGCATCCCTGCCTGGTGTGTGTGTTGGGGGGACGGGGGGAGGCGGGATGGATGGGGAGGCGGAGGCAGGGGGCACCATGGGTGGGGTGGAGGCAGGGGGCGGGGTGGGTGGAGTGGCTGTGCCTCAGGTGGTCCTGCACGGCTTGAGGGCTGAGGGGACTGGGGTATTGTGGAGGCAGGTAAGTGGAACGGCCAGGCTGAGGGAACTGGGTGCTACCATCTTGTAGCTGTGTGCGCAGCCATATGTTGGGTGTGGAGGTCAATGAACATATCCCCTCCTTATTGGCTATTGCTGCCACCATCTTTGTGAGGGTTTGATGGTCAATTAGCATATTTCCTCTTTATTAGATAGGATTGGATCTGGCAAGAAAGGTGACGATAAGTATCTCCAACAGAAATCCTGTGTGTGGCATTCTGGCTGAGTTGGGCACATTAAACTCAAACATGTGGCCCTTGCAGGAGCACTGAGGCCATGCTGTGGCTGACCAGGGCCAGGCAGGCAGACGAGGAGGTGTGCGTGTGCTACCGTTTGGGCTCAGTTTCTGAGGGGCCACCCCACTGATGGCATCACTGGGCCCTAGAGAGTCTGCACTAAGACCTGTACAGTGCAGGGCTGGGGTCGGCTCTGGCCCTGCATCTCAGACACCTGTTCTGTCCTTAGGCAAACCCCTTCATTTGGGGGAGATACTGTTTTCTTATCTGAATTAAGGGAGGTGGACCAGGTGACCACTAGTCTATGGTGGGGAGTGGGATTTAAAGTCCACTCTCCCTCACCAGAAAGGTATGCTCAGCCGGGAGCAGGGGCAGTTAACTCTAACTATTACACACCAACACACGTCCCTACATTCTCCAGGTCCATTCCACTCCGTTCTTTATGTTCTTCCCAAATCCTAGTGGACCCCTGGCTCCGTGGGCCATATACTCCCAGTCCCTGGTGGGTGCCTAGACCTGCGGGTAGAACACAGCATGTGCTGACGGTGTTCTCCGGCACAGACTGCTCCCGGAGACGAAGCGCCATGGCTCCCAGCGGCACACCAAACGACAGTCACCACTCTTGCCCTGTGGAGCCTTTGTTAAGTCAGTGACTGGAACACAAGCACCAAGATGCTAAGATGGTTGATCATGCAGCCAAGGCAGTTACTGAGGGGCTAGCAGCCGAGGAGCATGTCAGTGTGTGTGTTGAACAAAGGATGAGTCACGTCCTGGGTGGGCCAAACAGGACAGCTCCAGACATCATCACGCTCTCAGAACAGCACACAAGGTAAAAAAATTTCCATTTAATATTTTTGACAGCGGGTAACAGTAGAAATCAAAACTGCATATAAGGAGGGACTACTGGATAATAAGTTTCAAGGGGCTGTACTTTAGTGAAAGAAAACTCATCTCCCAGGGTGTATTTGTTATTTCACAATGTTTCAGAACACACCCTGAGCTACAGAAAGTTGGTGTGTGAGAGAGTGGGAGCTGTAAGTCAGGGCCATCTCCTGGGAGAATGAGGTACTCCTACCCTCAGACAGTCCAGCCCAGTCCTTCCACCCATGTGTCTCCGGGAAACAGTGATCTCATGAGAGCTCAGGCCTGGCCATGACTCCCCTGCAGCCTCTGGGAAAGCCTGGCCCTCCCTGAAGTTTAGGGGCTACCGAGGTGCCTGGTTCGTTCCTCCCTCCTCCACCCCTGCCCTGCCACCAGACAGAAGCAGATGAAGCATCCTTTTCTTACCTCCCTGCCTTCCATTTCTAATACTTGCTTGCTCATTGTTTCCTTTAACAATATTTCTGAAAGGCGCTCCATGCAAGTTCATTTCATCTCCTTTTTGTTGGCAGGTATATAGTACCCATTTCCCTCCAGTACTTGTGTGATTCCAGGCTTCACACTCTGTTTTTTATTTGAAGTTGTTCTTGTGGCTGGTGTGAAATATGGGTCTGGCTTTATCTTGTTCCAAGAGGCTACCCACTGGTCTCCATTTATTAAAGAGTTGAATTTGTGGTCTGAGATGCCTCCTTTAATGGCACAGTCATTGGGTCTGTTTTGGGCCATCTAGTCTATTCCACTGGATTGTCTATCTGTGTGCAGTCACGAGTTGTTTTAATTATAGAAGCTGCATAGCATATTTTAATATTTTATCGTAGCTTCTCTTTTTCAGTGATTTCCTAGCCATTCATGTTTCTTTTTCCATAACCACATTAGTATCAACATGTGGCTAATTTATAGTTAACCTGGAGTATAATTCATAAATCAATCAGGGTGGTTTCTTGTGTAGGAGAGTCTCACAGTTTTTCTCACATGGGCTTTTCACATTTTGCATTAGGTTTATATCTAATTATGTAATTTTTTTTGTTGTTTCTGCTGTAAGTGGAATGTTCTCTATCATGTCTTCTCTTAGTTTTTGCTCCTGCATATGAAAACTACAGCCTTCTGTCTATTTAGCATATACCTGCTGTCCTGAGACTTATCACTGATCCTCGTAGCAGAATCATTGACTCTCTAGAGCAGTGTTTCCCAAACTTCTCTCATGATGAGAATCACCTGGTGGAGTTGTTAAAACACAGATTCCTGAATCCCAACTAAGAAGTGCTAAACTAGAATTTTTGAGAACATATAGGTAAAATTGCATACCTAACTTAGTGCTCTGTATATAAAGTCTGTCTTAGAGCACTAGTTAAGTATACAATTTTACCTATATGTTCCCAAAAATTCTAGTTTAGCACTTCTTAGTTGGGATTCAGGAATCTGTGTTTTAACAACTCCACCAGGTGATTCTCATCATGAGAGAAGTTTGGGAAACACTGCTCTAGAGTTTTCCAGGGACACGCTTGTGGCATTGGAAAGGTTGGGTAGTTCTGCTTACTCTTTCTGATGACATGCGTTGATATCTCTGTGGCCAGAGGGAGCATCGGGCTGTTCTCCCTGCCACTAGATTCCTGAAAGGCCGCATGGATAACAAAAAGATTTAAAGACGAGAAACTCTCCCATTGAGAAGAATCTGGGTATTTTTCTGGCAAGATTAGATTAAGGCCTTTCTTAGGCTCCGGTACTAGTGTGGGTGGAAGGAGCCAAATGCTGATCTGACAAGCTCAGGGGAGGCCTGTGTGGTGGTCTTGCAAACTCAGACCTAAAGTCACCACAAAGGATGGTCTGAAATTAGCCTCTAACTAAAAGCAGTTGTGGTGGGCAGTTACATCCTAGGCCAGTATCTTCACTGACAAGGTCAGTTTACCTTAACTGAGCCTATCTGTCTTTTCTGTATCTATGATAACATCCTTGAAATGTCTGGGTCACTTGTAACTTCCCTTTTTCTTGGACCCCTGGGGGCACAGTCTAATGTGCCTGGGCTCCAGGACGGACACCACAGATTCCTTCATTGTTATTGTTCCCAAACCCACCTAAGTATGTGTCTATCATTTTACTTTTTATCCAATCCCAGGGGCTCCTCCTCCCTCCCGCCCCCCACTTCACTTTGCTTTCTCCCGCCTCTCCCATCTATCACCAGTGGATTTCAGGTGTTTGTTTGTTTTTTTTAATAAATCTTTATTGCTCAGATTATTACAATTGTTTCTCCTTTTTCCCTCCCATAGCTCCCTTCCACCCGGTTCCCACCCCACCCTCTGCCCTTTACATCCTCCCCATTGTCATCAATAGGTGTATGATTTTAATCCAGCCTCTTCCTGCACCCCCCGACACTTCTTTCCCCTTGATAATTACAATCCACTCCCTTTCTTTGCCCCTGATCCTATAATATTCACCAGTTTATTCTGTTCATCAGATTTTTAATTCACTTGATTTTTAGATTCACTTGTTGATATATATGTATTTGTTGATCATAATTTTTATCTTTACTTTTTTTCTTCTTTCTCCTCTTCTTAAAGAATACCCTTCAGCATTTCATGTAATTCTGGTTTGGGGATGATGAACTCCTTTAGCTTTTTCTTATCTGTGAAGCTCTTTATATGCCCTTCGATTCTGAATGATAACTTTGCTGGGTAGAGCAATCTTGGTTGTAGGTTCTTGCTATTCATCACTTTGAATATTTCTTGCCACTTCCGTCTGGCCTGCATAGTTTCTGTTGAGAAATCAGCTGATAATCATATGGGTGCTCTCTTGTAGGTAACTGTTTTTCTCTTGCTGCTTGTAAGATTCTCTCTTTGTCTTTTCCCTTGTCATTTTATTTTATTTTTTAAATATATTTTATGATTTTTTTTACAGAGAGGAAGGGAGAGGGATAGAAAGCTAGAAACATTGATGATGAGAGAAATATTGACCAGCTGCCTCCTGCACAACTCCTACTGGGGATGTACCCACAACCAATGAACATGCCCTTGACTGGAATCGAACCTGGGATCTTTCAGTCCGCAGACCGGTGCTCCACCACTGAGCCAAACCACCTTTGGCTAGATGAGAATATTGATACACAAGAGTTAATTAACTTGCCAGGAATCACAACAGTAACAAAGCTGGAAATGGGCCAAGGTCAGGGATCCTGACAAATGAGCGTGTTCAACTTCCTGAGTGTAAACTTATCAGCCCTACTCACCCAGTGTCAATTTTTCTGTTTGTTTTCTTAAAAAAATCCAAGGATTGCCGAAACCGGTTTGGCTCAGTGGATAGAGCGTCAGCCTGTGGACTGAAAGGTCCCGGGTTCGATTCCCGTCAAGCGCATGTACCTTGGTTGCGGGCACATCCCCAGTGGGGGGTGTGCAGGAGGCAGCTGGCTGATGACTCTCTCTCTCATGGATGTTTCTAACTCTCTATCCCTCTCCCTTCCTCTCTGTAAAAAATCAATAAAATAAAATAAAAAATCCAAGGATATGTTTTTACCAATTTTGAGAAAGAGGAAAGGAGAGAGAGAGAGAAACAATGGTTGCTTCCAGTATGCCCCTAATGAGGAATCCAACCCACCACCTAGGTATGTGCCCTGACTAGGAATCCATCCAGCAATCTAAGGAAGACCCTCCAACCCACCCTCCAGGCCACGGCGAATTTTCCCGTTTCTTGATACAGTGGGTGGTTTTGCAACTGACAATGAATACAGGCCTGCTTCAGATAAGAATTCCAGAATGCCTGGGATTCTTTGTGCAGTGTTAAATCTAACGGTGTTTCAGCCCAATGGTCCTGGACTTCTTGCAAAACTGTGCGAAGTCCAACCCAGCTCCCAAGGTAACTTCTGAGGGTCAGTACTGAACCGGCAGCCCGTATGGCCCGCACACGAGGGTGACAGGCCCAACAGTGCACAGCAGCCATACCCAAGGGCCCACGATGACCTCCGCCACTCAGCCCCCGGAGGGGAGGACCACAGGCGCTCACTGCCTCAGTTTACCTAATCTCTATGCCTGCGTGTCTGGCTCCTTTCCTGACTTTTGTGCAAAAGTGAAGGGGTCTGACCTTACGCGCTGAGGACCTAAATCCACAGGACAGGCCATCAGGGCGCGGGCTGCACAGACGGAGAGGAGCCGCAGCACCGGGCAACCTGCAGGGATCCATGAGAAGTCCGTGGCTTCCGCCACGCAGCGTGGGCGGGGCCTGGCCGGGCGGGGCCGTGGTAATGAGGGGGCGGGGCCGAGGTGGGGCGGGGCCGCGTGTGGCGGTCTCATTGGTCGGAGGGGAGTGATCCGCAGGCCCCGCCCCGCGGTCGCGGTGCTGACGCGCTTCCTCCTCCGCGTGGCCGCGTTGGCGCCTGCGGGGCGGTCAGGCGGGCGGCTCCTCCCCGCCCCCTCGGCCCCCGCCCCCGCCCGGACCGGCATTAAGCCTGAGCGGTGGGCTGCGGACGCCGCCGGAAATGCTGTCGTCCTGCCAGGTTGGTCACCGAAAGGCCCCGCCGCCGGGAGGGATGGGTGGGCCGGCCTGGGGCGGGGCGGGCGGCCGCGACTGGGGTGGCGGCGGGACCCGCCGGGGGCGCTGCCGGCACCCGCCGGGCGGGAGGGAGGCGCCGGCCGTGGCTGTGCCCTAGCTCCACGTGCTCAGCCGTGCGCTCCGGGCGGAGCCGGCGGGAGGGTTCGGCTGGGGGCCTGTGGTGCTTGTCCGGGGCTCACCGAAAGGGCAGCGCCTGGCCGGCGTGGCCGCGGAGCGGCGGCCCGTCCGGAAGGGTCCTGGGTTTGATTTGGCCAAGGGCCTGGCCTGGACCTGGTTTGTGGGCTCCATTCTGGTCTGGGACGGAGGCAGCCAGTCCATGTGTCTGTCTTTCTGTCTCCCCTTCAGCTCTCTCCAAAAATCAATGGGAACATATCCTCTGGTAAAAAAAAGTCATTTCGACGTTTGTACATGTGTGCTTTATGTTTGTTATTAATTTACCACAAGGAAAGGTCAGGAATTGTCATCTTTGTTTTAAATGTTTTTTTACTGTTTCACTTCAGTACTGCTGTGTCTGCTCCACTTGAGGGACGAGGGTGCTGGTGTAGGTGGGTTCCGACTTACTGCGAAGAGGTCCATGGCGCCGAGGACCATGTGCTCAGTCTGGTCTGCACCTCAGGGATGCTTGTCACCGGGGAAGCTTTACCTCTGGGCGCTGCAGGCACGGAGGTCTAGGCCAGGATCAGAGTTGTCTTATTTGCGAGGATTCATTTTCTCAAGCATTGGAAGGTGGGGAGGTATCTAAGGGCTTTTTGGAAAAGTTTGACTTATATCTTAAAACGTGTAAATCTGTGTTTGCGCACTGAGCAGGCAGAGCCCTCCCCCTGTGAGCTGTTACTGGGGGGAAGGAGGAACAGGGGCTGGTGTTGTCTGGAAGTGTGTGCACAGGGAGGGAAGGGACATGCAAGGGCCCAGGAGTGGGGAGGGGCTGAGGGTGAGGACCTCCTGGTCTCCTTGCCTGGCTCCCTGCTGAGCTCGCCCAGACTTCGGAAAGACTGCATTGCTTGGAAAATTGTTTAATAGAAACCTGTCTCTCAGCTGTCTTTTTTATACGGTGATCTTAAAGTTAAGATCACCAGCTTCATCAGCCTTTGCGCTGCCCTTGAACAGCCAAATGTGCCTGTGCTGGGGCTGCTCCACCTGGAGCTCCCCAGCTGGAGGCTCCTCCTCAAGGTGCTGGTCGTCCAGGTGTCTTGGCAAAAGTCTCAGTGAGGCCCTGCTGACCACACCGGCCGCCAGCCCCTGCTCTTCAGCCCCTCTCCGCTCTTTATTGCTGTCCTGTTTTTCTTTCTTTGTAGCACTTGTCTTGTCACACTCCTGACACTGCACCTGTCCATCTCTCTCGCTGGGTGTGGGCAACAGAGTTGCTTCTCCCACTGTTGTGTCCATTACCCGGCTGACTGAGCACCATGCTCACGATATCTTTGTTGAATGAACTAATGGCAATGAAAGTCCATAGTTTTCCTTCGGAAAGGCTCCTTCTGTATCTGCATATCCAGGAAACTGGAGAGGAACCTGCCCGAGCACGTAGGTGAGAGGTGGCTGGGCCCTTGTCTGTCCTTCACGCAGCGGCAGCATGGGGAGCAGTAGCCTTCCTCAGCCTGCCCCCACACCTGGAGTGCGTTTATTCACTGGGTTATTTTCATACTCTTCTCACTGACTGGACTTCTCTCTTAGCTCTTGTGTCCTTGACAAACGTCATCCTCCAAAGCCAGACTCCCAATAGCGGCCAACCGGCCATCCTCATGTTCAGGATGCTGTGACTCTGGTCTGGGCGCACACCATGCTTTTAGAGTGTGGAGAGAGGTCGTCCTGGGTGCCTGTGCAGGCTCAGTGCTCAGCATTGTACTGACACATTGATCCTCTGCACCTTACAGGTGAGGACTTTCATCCTTATTTTGCAGATGAGGAAAATGGAGGCATAGGAAGATTAAGTCACTTGCTCAAGGTCACAGAGTTAGAAGATAGTAGAGCTCAGTCTGGTTAATAATCCCAACTATACATGAGATCTTCAGTTGAGTGGTTAGTATTTCCTCTGCTTTTATGAGAGACTAGAGGCCCAGTGCATGAAATTCTTGCATGAGGTGGGGGGGGGGAGGGGGGGAAGAGGGGGTTCTTTCAGCCCAGCCTGCACCCTCTCCAATCTGAGACCTCTCAGGGCATATCTGACTGCCTGGTCTCACAATCCGGAACCACTGGCTCCTAACCACTTGCCATCCTGCCTGCCTGATCAACCCTAACCACTCTACCTGCCTGCCTGATGCCCCTAACTGCTCCCCTGCCTTCCTGATCCCCCCTAACTGCTTCTGCCTGCCTGATCATCCCTAACTGCCCTCCCCTGCTGGCCTGGTCGCTTCTAACTGCCCTCCCCTGCCAGCCTGATTGTCCCTAACCGCCTCTAACTTGGCCCCTGCTACCGTGGCTTTGTCCAGAAGGATGTCTGGATGGATGTCCGGTGTAATTAGCATATTACCCTTTTACCAGTATAGATGCTGCCAATTGTGGAAAGATTTTAAGCATTAGGGTCAGAGTTAAAATTCTGGGTTAGAATTTCTGTTCTGTCTATGAGGTAAGTAGCCTTGGGTAGAGTACTTAGCCTCTTTGAGCCTCATTTTCTCATCCATTATAAAGATTACTTTATTTATGCCTTTGAACTTTTGTGAGGGAAATTTCATTGTTCCTATTTTACAAATGAAGGAACCAGAGTTGAATGTATCTACTCCTTGACCCAAGCAAGAGAGTCAGGGTTAAAAGTAGGTTCTGTTTGATTCCTAAACCCATAAAGACTTTCTTCAGCCTGGAGTGTGTGAGGGGCCTCTGAGGACAGCTGGTCCCAGCAGGTGGAGACTGAAGGAAGCAAGTGGTGGGTGGTTAGGGTATCAGGGCACAACATGGTAGAGCTGTGTCTAATGGTAACCAGCAAGCCTTCATTTTCATTTCCCGGTCTAGCCTCAGTGTGGTCGCAAATCAGTGGTGACTTGGAAAGTGTTTTACGGCGGGTGTCATTCCTTCATACTGTCCCATAAAGTCCCTCACCCACTTGTCCCGTGCCTTCTCTTCCTTCCTCGTTTCACTGCCGTTTTTGCAAAGTAAGTCAGCTACAAGAACATCAGTTATGTCTATATTTCTGAATAAATGCCATATGAATAACATGTTTCTCTTGCCCTTTCTCTTTTAGATGCACACGCACATGCACAAACACACAGTTTTTTGTTGTTGTTTTTTGCCCAACAGGCAGTGTAGTTAGACGGTGAAGAGCATGGATTGAGAGCGGTCTGTAAGGTTGGAATCCTAGCTTTCACAGATGGGGCCTTGGGCATGATGATTCTGTGGCTCTCTTCCTGCAAAGTAGTCCTGTAGCAGTGCCTGCGGGACCTGCAGACTGAAGGCACCGTGTCTGCAGAGCGGCTAGGATGTGCTCCCCTGTGAGTTGCACGTGGTGTCTCACGTGCGGATGCTGCTCTAGCACTGCTAGAAGGCGTGGACTGTGCCTCGCTGTTCCCATGGTGGGTACGGGAGCTGTGTCTGGTGCCTTCTCTTCCAGCTGAGCATCCGCTGCCCAGGGAGGACTTCACAATGAACACCGTGTGTCCTTGGCACTGGCTGCCTGGTCCTCTGTGCCTGTGTGGCCCTTCCTGTGCCTCTGCTCCTCGGTTCTCTGCTGCAGGCGACGCCGCCTGTTCAGAAAGCTGCTGTTGGCTTCCAGGTGCTCTGGTTACTTCATTTTCAGGGCTCTTTGCATTTCCTGGTAGCCCAACCCCAGTCTCTCCCATCATCTACTGTTGGCCACGTAGGCCTGCTCCCAGTGGCCACCAGCTGTGCCTGTACCTATCATCCGTGTGGTTCGCTCAGCCCTCCAGGCACAGCTGTGTGCACTCTGCTGTTAGGTGAGGAGGTCACCTCCTCCTCCAGTGCTGTGCCGTTTAACACTTTCCTGTATCATCACGGAATGCTCTCAAGACATTTATCCATTGGTAGTTCTGTGTATTGCTTGTCCCTTTAGGGTTCAGTTATTAGTAAAGATAATGTACATGTTTTTATCTCTTTTTTGCAGAAGTTATGATTGATATGAAATTGATTATATGTGGCCCCCGTTTTGGATTTTGTTGTATTCTGAATACAACAGAGTTATTGCTGTCACTAGAGGGAAAAGGAGGACATGACATATTAGGCTGTCCGGCACTCTTTCAGTGACGGCTGAGTGGTCAGAGGAACCATACAGAGGAGATAACCATAGGGTAGCATGTGTGCCGGGAGTCAGTCTGTCTGGGCTCTTGTCCCAGCTTCGCCACCCGAGTGAGTCCACATGGGTGAAGTGTTCAGTGCAGTGCCTGGCATGCGACGCTCAGTGTTATCTTACCACTTTGGGGTCTTACAGGGACCGTGAGGCAAAGGCTGAAGTTCATGTCTTTCCATCAGGTGTGTTTAATGCACTTGTTTATCACAGAGGAAACCTACCAGTTTCATGGCTGGACTTTGACCTGCTGTTGATTTTTTTTTTTCTTGCAGGTTTCTAGATGCAAAAAATCAGACCCGTTTCCATACAGCTTGGCACCAGAGCGTCATGAATGTCAGTGAGCTCAGACGCCAGCTGTCCCACGCTGGGCAGGAGCACCTGCTGCAGTTCTGGGATGAGCTGGAAGCAGCCCAGCAGGCTGAGCTCTATGTGGAGCTCCAGGCCACGGCGGGATGGTTGCTCTGAGGTGTAGGTGAGCTCCGCTGCCTGTTAAAGTCGAGCCCTCTAACACTGCGACTCTCAGACAACCTTCCACCAGGACACCACAGAAAGGGACTGATGGGGCTTGTTTTGCCGAGACCTGTGCAGTGCCCCCATTCTGGGTCCTTGCAGTCTCTATTCATTTCTGGTGCCGAATCCGAGCCTCTTCTCATTGAAGTCTTACATGCTCTGGGCTCCTCCTCAGCTTTCATACTTCTAGATTTTCCTTCCTGAAGCTCAAGGTACATGTTCTTGCCGCTCGCACGAAATACCACCCCCCACTGGCCTGGTGGTCACTTGCAGCCCTGTCTCCGCTTGTCCTCTGCTGCTGCCAGGCCAGCGTCAGGCCAGGTAGTCAGTCCCCAGCTCCCACGGTCCTGCCTGAGGTGCTGCTTTCCGGCCATGAGGCCATCCCTGGAGCGCTGCCTGGGGAGCTCTCGCCCTTCTCTGCCCTCAGCTTGCCTGCTCTCAGCCGCCTGTGGTGAGAGTCGTTCTTCACTGCACTTGGACTCCTGCAGAGCAGCGGGTCCTGCCCTGCTCAGCAGGACACAGCACTTAGGACAGGGCTTTGAGGAATGGGTTGGCTGGGAATGTTTGTTGAATTGCTCAATGCTTTTTCTTCTAAAGCAGATCATGAACCCATCCCTATAAGTAGTACTAGTTAATGCTTTCGAGGAGGACAAAGTAGCTCAGATGTTGCCTTTTTGGTGGAGTCAAGAGCTGTGGTTTTTATGATCTTCTCCTCTGTAAGGAAAGGATGGCTGAGCCTTGCAGCCCAGGCCTGAGTGTTACATATCAGATCTGGGCCTCGTTTTCTCGCTGAACAGACTGGTCTGGCTGTTCCTTCCTTTCTAACAAACATTACTTTACTGCAAAAGTCACCTCAAAATAACAGGGATTCTATAGAGAAAGGGCCTGTGACCTCAGCAGACCTGTTTTTACTCCCTCCCACCACCATTCTGTGCTTGATGATATCCATGTTTGCTTTTCTCGATGTGCAATAATATTATAGATATAACCTTACAGTCCATATTTGTACCACACTATGCCCGCTTTTCTTTTCCATTCTTTGGCACTCTCTGTTCCTCACACACACAAAAGCAGTGTGCCTTCTGTGTAGCTCTCTATCTTTCTCTGGGCTTACAGATTACCTGATTTTCAAATTGTGTTCCAGGGGTTTCACACCCAGGAAAATGTCTCTTGTCTCGTGTAGGGTGGGAAGCAGAGTCTAACCAGCTGTGTCTCCAGCCCCTTCATCTCCCACTACCAGAGCAGTTCTGCTTGACCTGTTACGTGTGTCTGATCTTTCGTGAGTTTTATTTAAAAGGAATTAGAGATGAAAAAACATTGACAATAGTCAGGCGAGCTGCAAGGAATACTTAGCTGCGACTAACCTTGCTTCGTGCCAAGAGAGTGGTATCCGTATGGCCCTCTGCACAGAGATCCTGGAATCAGAGTGGTACCGGGTCCCCTGCTGGCTTGGGCTTGCCAGGGCTTCCTGCTTCCCTGCATTCTCCAGGCTGGCTACTCCAACCAGAAGCCTCTGGTGCCCGCGAGTATCCCAGGGCCATGCTTCTCTTGGTAGTTAAATGCGGTGAAACGTTCGGATGAACTCTTAGGGAAGTGCAGAGCTGTGACCTTGTAAAATGGGACCATGAGCACCTGTCAAGGCTTCTTGTAATTTGAGTCTTTTTTGACACTCTTCTTGGGATCTGTAAAACTAGTCTACACTGATGACATTTCCTTTAAAGAAGATAATCTATCCTAGTATAAGAAGGCACAAAGCAAACTTCCTTTTGGCTTAATGTCAGGGAACAATGTTTACTTGTGGTTTCAACAGGAGTGGTGGAGAAGGAGACGCTAACTGACCTTACATCCTTTGCCCTCAGCCAGAAATTTCCACATATGCAGTCATGCAAGGTGAGGCTCCGCAGGCAGTTGTCATGGGAAGAGACTGACATTGTGAAGAGTGTGATGCCATGTTTTGGAAAATAGTGGGTCCTGGTAGTGTCTGGAAGATCATTGTTCCCCAGGAATGGGCAGGTAGAGGCAGTGTGCAGTGGTTCCGCAGTGGCTGCTCTGTGCCATGGTGCAGTCGTGCAGCCCTGGGGAGAATTGCATCTGCAGGCTCTGTGTGTGCATGGCGCCCCGTGCTGCTGGGGCCAGAGGTGGTGCTGTAAGTTAGGCAGGTGTGGAGGAGAAGAGCAGCCAACAAGTCTGTCTCACAGTGGGAGCCTGGACAGAGGGGCGGGGCTTCAACCAGAATCGCTGGGAAAGTATAGTTGCTTAGTAAACTGTCCCTTTATTTTTAAATAAACCCCTGCTTATCCTGAGCACAAAAGAAGCTTCCAGTGTTATAATGACAAGTTAGCATTTGGTATCAGCGTTTTTTGCTTGTGAGACATTTGAAAAATTCATCTTAAGGGTAGCTCCCTGCCATGCGTGCTGTGGTAGCAAGTGGGCATGTTGTCTGGAAATGTGTGGTCAGAAGGTGACTCCTCAACAATTTCTGTGATTTAGTGCAGAGGGTGACCTTCAGGGGTTAGTCCTAAAGTGCTGACTTTTAGAGAGAGGGGAAAGGAGAGAGAAAGAGAAAAACATCAATGTGAGAGACAACACCAATCAGTTGGCTTCTGTACATGCCCAGACTGGGTGAGGGGGCATTGCGGGGGGAGGGGGTTGAATCTGCAAACTTTCGGTGTAAGGGACAATGTTTCAACCAACTGAGCCACACTGGCTAGGGCTTCAGTGACATTTTAACACACCTGTTTACTTTAAAAGTAGTACATACCTATTTTAGAGAAGTTGGAAAATAACAAAGATACAGAGAAATGTCTACCATCCCATAGCCCCGAGATAAATATCTAGTGGTAATATTTTACAGTACTTTTACACACACACACACACACACACAATTATGGATTTGTGTATAATTTTGTAGCCTGCTCTAAGAATTTGTTAAACAAATTTAAAGCATATTTTGAAACAGATATTTAGAGAGAAAAACAGTATCATGAACTCCTACACTCACATCAGTCTTGATTAAATAATTACCAAACATTTTCGAGTTTTGCTTTATCCCTTTTTTGGTGCTGTAGTATTTTAAGACGTACCTCCAACATCATGGTATTTTACCCTCATAGAGTTCAGCAGCATCACTGCTCACAATGTCCCTTTTAAACCTAATAAAATTCACAATAACCCCCAGAAACTAAAAGTAGTTCAAATAGAGATTTCCTCCATTAGTCTGTTTAATGGGCTCAAAAATGGGCTTAACATTTTAGGGGAAATGGTTAACCTGTAAAATCCTAGTTTCAGCTGTGATTAAGAATAAAGGCGTAAAGTATCTGTTCTGACGCACCTGGATTCTTTCCTGGCAGAGTTGCCTGCCTTCCCCACCCGTGTGCCGCTGGAGTGTCAGTCTCCACCTTCGCACCTGGCGTCCTCCAGGTCAGGCAGGTACCCACGTCAAGGTGTATGAGAGGAGCTCATCCAAGCTGGATGTTACCTAGGAAGTGGTAGAGTTGTGGCACGTCACTGTGAACCCTCCCATTTCCTGTAAATGCTGCCAACTTTAAGTTCTCAATGTACTAGTATATGAAAAATACATATAAAAAACCAGCTGATGTGGCTTGGTGGTTGAGCATGACCCTATGAAACAGGAGTTCATGATTTGATTCCCAATCCAACACATGCCTGGGTTGTGGGCTTGATCCTCAGTGGGGAGCGTGTAGGAATTACCCAATGAATGATTCTCTCTCATCACTGATGTTTCTATCTCTTTCCCTCTCTCTCTCTGAAATCAATAAAAATGTATTTTAAAAACTGCATAAAACACAAAGTTAGGTGGACCCACATTACCTAAGGATCCTATATAATAAAAGGGTAATATGCAGATTGACTCTAACAGTGGAACAACCAGGTCGCTATAACATGCACTGACCACCAGGGGGCAGATGCTTGGCAGAGAAGCTGCCTTTTGATGGTCAGTGTGTTTCCATGGGAAGCGTCACTCAGCCAGAAGCCAGTTCATGGCTTGCCAGTGCAGCGGTGACAGGAGCCTCTCCTGCCTCTGCAGCAGCACTAAGGATGTCCTACTAATGGTAGGGAATGGGCCTAACCTGTTAGTCAGACATCCCTCCACGGCTCCCAGGCTGCCAGAGTGATGTCTGACTGCCAGGTTAGGCCTGATCCGCCCCCCTAAGCTGGCAGGTGGACATCCCCCAAGGATCCCAGACTGTGAGAGGGTGCAGGCCGGGCTGAGGGACAAATTTTCATGCACTGAGCTTCTAGTATGAAAATAAACAATAGAGTTTCTGAGAAATGTGTGGGGTTTTTTAATCCTTACCTGAAGATAGGATATTTTTTCATTGATTTTTTTTTTTTTTTTTTTTTTTTTTTTTTTTTAGAAAGAGTAGAGGGGAGACAGGGAAGGGGGAAAGAGAGAGAGAAGAAAACCACATCAATGTGAAAGAGACACATGGATTGGTTGCCTCCCGCACTTTAAGCTTGCAGCTGACGTACATGCCCTTAACCGCTGACAATAACCACTGAGCAACCAGGGCAGTTTCTGAGAACTTTAATGAACGTATGATATTCAGGGAAGAAAGCAAGCCACCCCTCACAGCTTTCTCTCATCTGACACTTCCCAGCTCTTCCCAGCACCCACTCTGCCTCTTCTCCCCAGTCACTGCTTGGTGCTGAGGTGTCACCTTACCGTGATGATGGGGTGGCTCTGAGACACGGTAGGCAGAGAGGTTTGGATGATGTAAAAATCCAAGCTGAGAGCCTCTGTGGTATAATAACAGTTTTGTTTGTATTTGGATCTTAAATCAATCTTGAATTTACTCTTATTTGAATAATAGTTTTTATTCAAGTATTATGGTTGGTTATTACTAGAGGCCCAGTGTCTGAATTCGTTTATCAGTGGGGTCCCTCAGCCTGACCTGCAGGATCGGGCTGAAACGGGTTCTCTGACATCCCATGAGGGGTCCCGGATTGTGAGAGGGTGCAGGCCAGGTCGAGGGACCCCACCAGTGCACGATCAGTGTGATCATGGCCAGGGAGGGACATGGGAGGTTGGCCAGCCAGGGAGGGACCATGGGAGGGCTCCAGGGAGTGTCTGGTCCTTCTTGCTCAGACCCTATCTGCTGGATACCAGCAGAAAGCTAACCTACTGGTCAGAGCGTCTGCCCCCTGGTGGTCATTGCACATCATGTCAACTGTCTGCCCTATGGTGGTCAGTGCACATAGCAAGTGATTGAGCGGCCTTAGAATATCATTAGCATATTACACTTCAATTAGTTGAATGGATGACCAGACACTTAGCATATTAGGCTTTTATTATATGGGATTGCTGAACAATCATCTAGTGAAAATGGGCAAGCTTTGAACAGCAGAAATAAATCAGCAGCAAAAAGACTCAGTTTCACATTCTGCTGCTGTGGATGGGACATTAAAAAGGCAGTTTAATCCATTTTATTGAAGTATAAGTTATACACTAACATACTAGTCTTAGGAGTTTTAATTTTTTATTTTGTTTTATTAAATTATTATCTGTGTACATATCTTATCATCCCCACCCCCCCATACATACCCTCCCCAGAGTTTTGTGTCCATTGGTTGTACTTATATGCATCTATACAAGTCCTTCGGTTGATCTCTTATCTACCCCAGATCTCCCTACCCTCCCTGCTGTAATTTGACAGTCTGCTTGTTGCTTTACTGTCTCTATATCTATCTTTTGGTTAATCAGTTAATAATGTTCTTTATTATCCATAAATGAGTGAGGTCATGTGGTGTTTCTCTTTCGTTGACTGGCTTATTTCACTCAGTATGATCTCCAATTCCATCCAGGTTGCTGCAAATGATGAGAAGTCCTTTTTTAT
This sequence comes from Pipistrellus hanaki, assembly GCF_964339955.1. Lineage (NCBI taxonomy): Eukaryota > Metazoa > Chordata > Mammalia > Chiroptera > Vespertilionidae > Pipistrellus > Pipistrellus hanaki. The sequence goes on along the minus strand of NW_028182304.1, from coordinate 7,897,826 downwards.
GGCACCATAGTATTCCATTGTGTAGACGTACCATAGTTTTTTGATCAAATCATCTGCTGGCAGGCACCTAGGCTGCTTCCAGATTATAGCTATTGTAGATTGTGCTGCTATAAACATAGGGGTGCATATATCCTTTCTGATTGGTGTTTCTAGTTTCTTGGGATATAATCCTAGGAGTGGGATTACTGGGTCAAATTGGAGTTCCATTTTCAGTTGGTTTTTTTTTGTTTGTTTTGTTTTAAATATATTTTTTATTGATTTTTCACAGAGAGGAAGAGAGAGGGATAGAGAGTTAGAAACATCTATGAGAGAGAATCATCGATCACCTGTCTCTTGCACACCCCCCACTGGGGATGTGCCCGCAACCATGGTACATGCCCTTGACTGGAATCGAACCCGGGACCCTTCAGTCCACAGGCCGACGCTCTATCCACTGAGCCAAACCGGTCCCAGCCCATTTTCAGCTTTTTGAGGAAACTCCATACTGTTCTCCACAGTGAATGTACCAGTCTACATTCCCACCAGCAGTGCACGAGGGTTCCTTTTTCTCCACAACCTCGCCAACACTTGTCGTTAGTTGATTTGTTGATGTTGGTCATTCTGACAGGTACTGCATTGTTGTTTTGATTTGCATCTCTCGGATAATTAGTGACTTTGAGCATGTTTTCATGTGCCTTTTGGCCTTCCTTCTGTCTTCTTTTGAAAAGATTCTATTTGGGTCCATTGCCCATTTTTTAATTGGATTATTCATCTTCCTTTTATTTAGTTGTATAAGCTGTCTGTAGATGTTGAAGATTAAACCTTTATCAGTGGTAACATTTGCAAATATGTTCTACCATACAGTGGGCTTTCTTGTTTTGTTGATGGTTTCTTTTGCTGTAAAAAAGCTTCTTGTTTTGATGTAATCCCATTTGTTTATTTTCTCTTTAGCTTCCATTGCCCTAGGGGCAGTATCAGTGAAGAAGTTCTTTTGGCATATGTCTAAGATTTTGCTGCCTGTGGATGCTTCTAGTATTTTTATGGTTTCCCGTCTTATGTTTAAGTCCTATATCCATTTTGAGTTTATTTTTGTGTGTGGTGTAAGTTGATGATCTAGTTTCATTCTTTTGCATGTATCTGTCCAATTTTCCCAACACCATTTATTGAAGTGACTGTCTTGACTCCATTGTATATTCTTGCCTCCTCTGTCAAATATTAAGTGAGCATAGTGATTTGGGTTGATATCTGGGTTCTCGATTCTATTCCATTGATCTATATGTCTGTTTTTGTGCCAGTACCAGACTGTTTTGAGAGCAGTGGCTTTGTAATACAGTTTGAAATCGTATTGAGATCCCTCCTACTTTACTCTTCTTTCTCAGGATTGTTGTGGCTATTCGGGGTCTTTTGTTGTTCCAAATGAACTTTTGGAGAGGGACATTTTGATGATGTTGATTGTACCAATCCATGAACATGGTATGTTCTTCGATCTGTTTACATCAGAGGTTCCCAAACTTGTTTGTGCCGTAGACCCCTTGCCATGTTTTTCGGTTTTGGGTAGACCCCCTACTTACCTGATATTGATTTTTTTGTAAATTTCTAACTGTAATGAAGTTTAGTGTTAAAAACTTGAAATAAAAACACATGTTAAGTTTTATACATTTATTTATTGAATTTAAATTAAAACTACTCAAAAGAAAATTTTGTATCTGTTATATAAAATATATGTAACATAAAATTTAATAAAAAATAATGTACCTACTTTTCTCCGGCATTCTCAAACAAAATAACACTGATTCACTATAATTTGTATGATAAACTACCAGTTTATATTTTTTTAAATATTTTCTCAGCACTTTCCTATTCAAGATTCAGGAAACGAATGAACATATTTTTCTCACATTCATATTTATAGAGTGACGAATTGAACAAGTCGGTGCAAGTTCGCGAAGCTTTGAGACAAAAATTGGCAAGAATGTTTACTGCGCGTATGCTTGTAAAAGATGATACTGGTATATCATTATGTGCAGGTTTTTATCCTACAACTTACACAATTTTATAAACATATATAATAAATTTTTTACTTCATAGGTACTTTTATAAATAATTTATATGTTTTTATATTATTAGATAATATGATGTAAGTAAATAGGTACTATCAGTGTATGTTGAGATCCACTATCGTGGACCCCCATTTTCATTTCATGGACCCAAAAATTTTTTTTTCGCTGACGTAGACCCCTTGCAGGTTGTCATAGACCCCTGGGGGTCGATATAGACCACTTTGGGAATCACTGGTTTACATCTTCCTCTATCTCTTTTTTCAGTGTCGTGTAGTTTTCCGCATTATAGGTCCTTTACTTCCTTAGTTTATTCCTAGGTATCTTAATTTTTTTGGTGCGATGGTAAATGGAATTGCTTTTTTAGTCTCTGTTTCTATAAGTTCGCTGTTGGTGTATAGAAATGCCATAGATTTCTTGGCGTTAATTTTGTATCCTGCGTGGCCTTTGGGGCTGCCTTGTTTGTGCACTGTGAACACTCTTGACTGTCCTGGGTCCACACTAAGTGGCCTTTGGGTCTGCCGTGCTCTAAGGGCTCTCTCATTTCCCAGAAGGAAACGGGGGCCTCTACCGGGCTCTGGCTGCATAGGACATCATGGGCGATTGCTGGAAAACAAATCTGTTTCACTAAAAAAGAGATGTTGACAGGAAGCCAAGAAGGCTGGTCAACAACTTTAATTGCTCTAATCTTTAGTTGAGATATTGTTAGCTGAAGTAGAATCTACCTTGTCCCGTGAAAGTTTGTTATTTCCTGCCTAAGGGCTACATGTAAATTTCTCTTTGTTACCTAAGATGTTTTCCCCAAAGCCTCAATAAAAGGGGATGGCAGGCCCAGAGCAGGGAGTAGTTCTCCCACTAGAGTTGGACTACCGCCTGGCCCCCCATGTCACCAAATTGAATTTCTTCAAGTCTCTTTTCATTTGTGTGCGGCTCTTCTCCAGAACCTGAACCCTGAATTGGAACTATTTCTACGCGGGCCGTGAAAGAGAGTCCTATAGGCAACATGGAGCGCAGTGGCGTTGGCTGTGTTCATGTCTACTGCGTTGACAACATCCTGGTGAGAGTGGCCGACCCTCGGTTCATTGGATTCTGCATTCAGCAAGGAGCGGACTGCGGCGCCAAGGAAAGGCCCTTCTCCACAGCGAGGCCCCAGGGCTCCCTGCCAGCACCGCACGCAGGAGTCCGACCAGAGTTACTGGGTGACTGGAATGTTGTAGAACCGTTCCTCTCTCCAGGGCACTTCTTTTCTTAACGTGGCAGCGTGTGGTTCAGAAGCCAGGTCCATCAGAAGTGAGAGTTTGCAGTCAGCACTTGGGAAGGTGGGCCTCCCCAGGCCCGAGCATCCACGGGTCTCTGAGCCGCTGTGGGCTGTGGGGACAGAGGCACAGACAGTGGTGTTGGACGTGGGCAAGGTGCTCCTGGTATTCTCTGGAATGAGACGGGGTATGCAGAGAGGGGTGCAGACAGTGGGATTAGTGATGGCTCCGCTGGCCACACACATGCAAGGACTGAGTGGGAGAAAGGGTCACAGTCTTTAGTTGGGGGCGGTGCTATGGGAGCCATGCCTTCAGGGAGGCAAACAGGCCCTGCAGCAGATCTTGGAATCAGATGGACATGTTGGAAGGTTTAAAAATATGGATATAAATATTACTTCTTCTATAAAGATATCAGCTCTCACAGATTAAAGTATCACACCATCCTGATCAAAATTCCAGTGACTCCATTCTGGGCCCAAAACAGTGCTGAAGTTTAGAATAAACATGGAAAGGCAGCCGGGAAATATTGAAGAAGGATGGAGAGGAGGAGGGGAAAGGTTTGGAGACAGACTGTCAGACACTCAGGTGGCACACGAGGCCTGCGGGGCTGACCCTGGGGAAGGCTGCAGATTGACGGCAGGTGCACGGAGGAGTCGTGTGCGACTCCCATCTTGGTGGAGGGTGAATGAGGTTGCTGGCTGAGAGTAAAGGAAGGTCTCTCCCTCAGTTCATACCACAATCGATTTCAAATGTATTCCAAAGTCAAATATTAAAAACTCCATAAAGATGTTAGAAAAAGAGGTAGAATAATTAATCTGATAGATTAAATAGAGAAGGTAGCTGGAGACTGGGATGGCAGGACACAGGCTTTTTTTGGAGAGAAGGGTACCTCTGCCGGCTGCTTCCGAGAGAGAGGGGCAGAAGAGAGCAAGGGCTGGGGTACAAGCACCTTTAAGGATAGAGCACTCAGCACATGCTGATTGGTGATTAGGGACCTAAGGACTTAGGAATCTGGGGCTTAGGATATTTGGCAGGTGCTGATTAGTGATTCAGAGCTCAGGAATGTCTGGCCACAGGTGAGGTTTATGTTTGTCCATCAACTGCAGGAAGGGAGGATCTATCACATTCATGTTTGCTTGTATGTTCCCTCTGTCTCCCCTCCCTACCTCCCATCTAAAAAAATAAATGGTAACCGAAACTGGTTTGGCTCAGTGGATAGAGCACCGGTCTTTGGACTGAAAGGTCCCAGGTTCGATTCCGGTCAAAGGCATGTACATTGGTTGCATGCACATCCCCAGTGGGTATGCAGGGGTCTGCTGCTGGATGTTGGTCTATCCTGGATGTTTCTAGCTGTCTATCTGTCTCCCTTCCTCTCGGTAAAAAAAAAAAAATCCATAAAATCTACTTAAGAATAAAATGTCTGAGTGTCCCTAAGCTGCTAATGTCCTGAGAAAACACAAGGAGCCCGCTGTAGGGAGTTTCCTGCAGGGTGTCCTAAGCCACTACGTAAGTGGTGAGCCTTTGTTGGCGAGACCGGGAGGAGCAGGGGGCAAGCAAGGCATGAGGGATGCGGGGAATGGACAGAGGAGAGTCCCACATGCGTTGTAAAAGAAGTGTTTTGGGGAGGGTCCCGGCCCCACGGTACGTCCCAGGTCAAGGTGAAGCATTGTGCATTTTTGCCGATTGTAGAGGTGGGGTGTAGATTAGGAAGTGTTTCCTGTGGTCCCGAGCACATTTTAGGGGCACGTGTTGCAGCTGAAAAGAATCATGTGGAGCAGCAGTTGTCTGTCCATGTCCTTAGGTGCATGGTGCCATGTTGCAATGTGTGTGGAGGCAGAGCCCAGTCGTAGTGGCTGGTTGTTGGAGTCCTGAATGTTGTAAGGTGTAAACAGGAAGGTGGCCTGTGGGGTGTGTTGATTGTATAGAATGTGTTCCTGCATGCAGAAGGTTCCCTTGTGTGATTTGCAGTGAAGGAACATGTTTTTTGTTTTTTGGGTTTTTTTTATACAGTTTCTATAAAAATGTATTTGACCAAAATATTGAAAAAGTGACACTATTCCATATTTTACAGTTGCAAGAATGTAAATGAAAAGTGTTGGTTTTATTCATTGCACAATTTTGTAGTGTATCTCCTGGGTAGTGTGATGCCTAATCAATAGGAGTGAGGGACAGAGGATTCCAGAAAGCTAGAATCAGGGTGATTTTTAGGCAAAACTGTCAATTTTAGTCCCCGTCCCCGTCCCCATCCCTCTCCCCCACCCCCACCCCCCCACCCCCCGACTGCTGGGGAATATGGAATGTTCAGCTGAGATGTTAAGAAAGCCAAAATATAAGAAAGCCCAAATGTGCAGCCCCTGTGTATAAAATAGTCCATATCCAGTTGAATGAGGAATTTGCTGGTCTTTTATGAACTTGGTCCTGATGAAGGAATGAAAAGCCTAAGTAAGTAAATGTTTAATTTACCATTTCCAAAGTGCAGGGGAGATAAGTTAGGCCGATTCCATTATGTCTTGGGCCAGAGAGGACCCTTGGGCAATATTTACTAGAAAGATGTTGTGCAATTATTGAAGGCTAGCAGTGTTTATGGTATGGCTTTCTGAACAGGAGGCCTGAATTCATTGCTGCTTATTGAATGGCCTGAAAAAAGAGTCAGTGCTGTATTTCCCAAGCATTCTCCTCATGTTTGCTCCAAGGATGTTGTGCATAGTAGAGTGTGGCCAAGAGGCAGAATGATGAATGTATGTATGGTTTCTGACTTGCCATAATAGACTCTCCCCGACCTTTTTTTTTTTTTTTTTTTTTTTTTTTTTTGCTCTGGCTGGAAAATCCCCACCATTGTAATGTGATGGTCCTGGCCTCCTCTAGTGTGTGCCACGGTATCCCAGTGGTTGCATTCTTGAAGCTTTTCAATTGGGCAGTGAGTAGATACTAGAGTGTGTGTTTTGGAAGTGTGGGGTTGTTTAATGTCTCAGAAAGCATATGCCCTGCGTCTTAAGAGACTAATGTTGACTAGGAAACACCCCGAGTAGCTTAGCAATCAATGGAATTAAGGGTAAAAATAGAGCTAAAATTTTTTTGCTGCCATTTTGGGAAGAGGGGAAGGAATTCTAATTAAGTGATGCTCCAAGCTTCTGTGATAGAAAATATTTGGTCCCATACTCCTAATTTGTTTCAGTGCAGTAAGAAAAGAAACTTGTTCCAAGAGAAGAGAAAGAAACGGAGGTCTGGAGGTTCTGTTGGAACCAGACTCTTGTGCTGTGGTTCTATAGAGTTAAGTTGATTTAGTGTGTGATCCAGTGTGTGATGTAAGCCTACGTTGTCTTCTTTGTCCTGAGCAGGTTTTTCTTGCAGGTCATCACTAGATTTTTCCAGTTTTGCTAGTTTTGCCTCTGCCAATTCCTCACAGTGTTGGCCTCTTTGAGTTTGTCAGACTGAAGTTTAATTTCTTCTTCCTACTTCTCCTCCTTTTGAGAATCCTTTTGAGAAGCAGCGTTCAGCGATTTGAGGTTGTTAGTAACATTGTTGAGTTCAGACACCTGGGCACACTTCTCCGCTGAGTCCAGCTGGCCCTCTAGGATGGCCAACTTCCAAGCTACTTCCTCATATTTGGGGTCAGCCTCCTTTGCAGTGTGCTTGGCCTCTTTGAGCTGCAAGTCCTGGATGTCCATGTTGTCCTCATTTTTCCTGTCCGGGTTTTATATCCCCTTCATTCCTGTGTCGCTGTCATTGGCAGCCTTTTGTGCTTCTTGTAGCTTGTGCAGGGCCATGGCCAGTGGTTGTTGAGCCCTGTGTAAGTCCTCCTGAAGGAGCTGGATGCATGGATTGAGAGCTGCCACACATATGTCCTTCATCTTTCTGGCACCGCTCATATGTTTTTTGGTTTTGGGTTTGATCCCCTGCGAGTATGGGAGGCAAGGAATCGTGGGTGCCTGTCCCTCATTTGGATGTTTGTATGTGTGTGATGCTTGCTCATGCCTCTCCTGCGGTTTGTGTTTTAGATGAAAGAAGAAAATGTGTTTGTGTGAGTATGAACCCGACACACAGCCTAGAGCAGGGGTCCTCAAACTTTTTAAAGTGGAGGCCAGATCACGGTCCCTCAGAGAGCTGGAGGGCCGGACTATATGAACTACTAATTCCTACTGTAACACCTTGGCTGCGCTCACTGCCCAAAAAACCTGGCGGGCCGGATCAGACTCCTCTGCGGGCCGCATGTGGCCCACAGGCCGTAGTTTGAAGACCCCTGGCCTAGAGGGTCCGGTGAGTGAATTTGATAATTTGTGGAAGTGAGAGTGGGAGAAGTGTTGTTGCCAAGCCAATAGGCTGTGGATGTTGTAGGCAGGCTGAGGTGAATGTCAGGGAGGGACATAAAAGTAAGGAGTGCCCTATGTGTTAAGTGCCCTATGTGTTAAGTGCCCTGATTGCAACTGATGGAAGTTGTTATTTTGTGTTTTGGGATTTGGGAGAGTTTTTGTTGTGTTTGGACCGCCAAGAGAGTGTGGTTGGCTGAGGAAATGTGCAATGGCTGTGAGTTTTTTCCTGCGTGCAAGTGGTCCTCTGCTGCCGTTTTGTGGGCCTTCAGGAATCAGACATTGTGCTTCTGTCCTTGGTGCTGAAACGTGAGGTTCGCAAAGATGTGTGTAGAAAACAAGGCCTAAAAGAAAGGTAGGCAATCATGGGGGCTGTCGAGGGGTGCAATGATTCCTTTTTTGGATGGACTGAAGGGGTAGGTGTGTATTTGTGAGGTGTTTTCGTCCCAGCCCCGCCAAGGGCTGCTTTTCGGATCGGTGCACCAGCATGGTTTTTGGTTGCATTGAGGAAGTGAGCTCTTCCTCCAGAGGCGGGCAACGGTGCGGCCATGAATTCCCATAGGCCTCCATTGTGGAGCAGGCAGTGGATGGAGTGGTAGGGGTGTTGCGAGAAGATGTTGTTGCAGAGATGGTCCTGGAGAGGCGGTGATTTTTGAGGGAGGCATGGATGGTTGAGGCAGGCAGTCCCTTGTAGGTGGTCCTGAGCGAAGCATCCAGGCAGCCATGGAGCTGGAGGCTGCGATTGTGGAGGCAGTTATTTATTTATGTATTTATTTATTTACTTATTTATTTTGTATCATGAAGGTAAGGCTATTCCTAATGAGGCCATGTGTACCTTGGAGACAGCCGATGTATGGGTAGTCCATAGCAGGGAGCATGTTATTTGTGAGGGTTGTTCATAGTAGACACATGCCTTTTTTTTTCTTTTTCTTTTTTTTTAATCTGAACAATAAAGATTTATTAAATTTTTTTTAAAAATCCTAATAGAGAAACCAAGATGGTGGCGTAGGTGAACAGCTGGTCTGCTGCTCACACAACAATTTAAAAAATTAAAACTAATACAAAGGACATCTATCATCCAAAACCATGGGAAGGCTGGCTGAAAGAGAGGGGAATGCAAGCGCTGAAAAGCTGAGGAGCCTAGGTACGGAGGCACGCGAATCGGGCTGGTGGTGGGCGGCGCGGCTTTTCTTTCAATCCGAAAGGAAACAAGCTCCCTATCACTTTGAAATCCAGTTTCTGGGGTCACGTGGGGGACCCAGACGCCTACAGGGAGAAGCTGGTCTGTCGGCTATCGAGTCTGAAGTGAGGGCTACTCTTGCAGAGGTGCGCACAGCAATCATTGTTTACAGCGCTGGATCACAGGGAAGTGGGGACTTCACATGCTTTTGAGAGAGAGTCCTCTTGTCAACTTGCTCCTGTTACGCCCAGATTTTGTGATCCCCAAGGACCACCAGGGAGCCGAGTCTGATGCAATAGCAGAAAGCCTGTTCCATGCTAGCATGGGGTTCTGTCCCACTTACAACGACAGTGGTGTGGCGTAAGGGCCCCAGCTTCAACAGACTAAGGGGTTTTATAGGGGTGATGATATCACTGCTTTGGCTGACCCTGATTGGTTGGGTGAGGGCTAGGATCCAGTTACACAAAATGGAGGATAGCTCCGCCCTGCCCCACAGTACAAAATGGAGTCAGGAGTTAGCCCCACCCCACCCTGCCCTCTCCCAGGAACTTCCAGTGCCAGTCATGGTGCTGAGAGGTGTCTTGCTGTCAAGGTGTTTCCAGAGTTGTTCAGCAGGTGTTGCCAAGTCGTCACCAATGAGACATGTTTGTGTGTTGTTTTGCTGGAGAGATTTCCGTGTGATATGAAGAGCCGATGTGGGCCTTTGTAGGGGGTGTTGTCAAGGGGGTATCCTTTGAGCGCTCCCCAGGTGAGGTGCTGGTAAGGGCAAAGGTGTGTTGTTACTTGTGACGTCCCATGAGGCACGTGGTGACCCTGTGCTCTTTGTGGGGTTTTCTTTGTGGAGGTTGTGGTTGTGTCCAGCCAAGTGTGTTGGAACCGAGCTGAGTGTCCCTAAATGTTGTTGGGAGCCACTTGTGAGGAGGGTTCATTTTTTAATTTTAAATGAAATAGTCTGATGTGTGATTCCTAAGAGGCGTATTTGTAGATTGTGATTCCTTGAGAAGAATTGTCATGTGAAGAATGTGAAGGTTTTTCTGTGGAGTGAGTTTTGTATTTGGGAGGCGATGTTCCTAAGCCATATGAGGAGGCTATGTTCCCTGGTCCGAGGCCCCGTGGACCCGTGTCCCCTTTCCACCCAGATTTCCCATTGTCAAGCCAGCCATCCGCAGGTGTTTGAGCCCCCTTTGTGGAGTACATGTGCCAGGGTGTGTGGTGCCTGTAAAGTTTTCAGGATGAAGTGGTTGCTTGCATTGGGCCTCCTGGCATTCCCCATGGGCAAACCCCCTTCCCCCAGGATGCAGTTTGACTGCAAGGATTGAGTGTTGAGTTGGCTTGATTCCCTGATGCCATGGAAGTGCGTTGAGCATTGTTTGTTGTGAAAAATCAGCTGGGGTGTTATTTGTGTGGTGAGTTGTGGTTGTGTTTCCTGTGTGGTTTGCAGGCAGGTTTCTCTGGCCTTAGTGAGGGCAGTGGTGCTTGGCAAGGTCGCCAATTGAAGTGAATTCAAATCACACACACACACACACACACACACACACACACACATACACACCAAGGCTGTGGTTGAATGCAAAGGTTGAAATGCAGAGGAGTTCCTGGATGTCAGTGTGTTCCCTGAGGAGGAGCCATTTGCAGCTTGAGCTGGCCATTGTTGTTTTGCATCTGGGAGGACCTAGTTGTGAAAGGTGGTATTGAGTTTGAAGTTCTTTGTCCCCCTGAGGGCACAGCTCCTGCCCCCTGTGTGGGATCTAAAGTGATTTTCTTGTTGTTGTGACTGGTGACTGTTAAGTCTTCTGCAGCCACCTAAATGTTATTTTTGTTTGTTTTTGCAAAATAGCCCAGCCACCCAACCGCTCAGAATTGTGTGGTTGGGTTTCTTCCACCTCATGAATGTCCTTGTGTTGGGAGCCAGCAAAGTTGAGGCAAGCAACTCAGTCTTAAGGAAATAGAATTAAGTTCCTTCTAGCAGAAGTTATGCGGTGCCCTGAGGGCTTGGCCAGAAGATAAGATAACCTGCAGCTTAACATCTTCCTGCTTAGCATCTTCCTGCCACTTCCCCTTCCTGATCCTCCCCCCTAGATAGCCCAGCCTTGGAATGTCACACCACCCCTGGCAGTTAGCCAATCCTGTGTTGCCAGTTACCAAAGACCCCCCCTGCATAGGCAACCCTGCCCCCCTTTGTTTCTGCTGTATAAATACAGCCATTTCAGAGAATAAAAATCGGAGCTTGATCAGAACCTTGTCTTGCTCCCATTCTTTCGTGTTCCTTGTTTGCCTCATTCTCTTAGGTGGTTCCTGCGGGCCCCCGTTGTTGTCCCGCAGGCCGGGACATCCTTGTCCTTGTTTGAGTGAAAATGCATCAAATCCGGTGTTGCAAAGTGGCATTTTGTAAAGCACTGTGTCCACTTGTGATATTGTTTTGTGCCTCGTTTTTGTTGTGTGGTTGTAATGGTTGTGTAAAAGCTCCATGTTAGCTAGGAGGTCTGAGGAGTGAAATATAGTGGTAACCATACTTTGGTAAAAACTGCTGTTTGAATTTTAAACCTGCTAAGGCAATTTTCCTGTGCCTGGGACCATAACCTTTGGAGATTAACCACTGAGTTCTGCTTCTGCAAGATAGGGCCACATTCCAATGTCCAGCAGGATGTGACTGGGAATGACCCTGCAGGCTGACCCCAGTTTTTAGAATATAGTCTTTAGGATTTAGAATTTAGAACAAAGGTAAATTCCTGTGGTTTGAACTGTTGCAGAGTTCCGAGGGGTCGGACGGTGCACGGGGAGTTTAGAGAGCCTTGCTTTATTCATCGCGCAATGGGCTTAGGGAGGATGAATTCAAATTCTAAGCAAGGTTACAGGCAGAACTTTCTTTTTTTTTATGTGCAGTTAGTGATTATCTCAATGCTGGCCTTGAAAAACAATACAGTCTATCCAATTGAGAAGGTGCACCTGGCATGGTATTGAGATTGTGGGCATATCTGGTCTCTGGCCTACAAGGTCAAACAGTTAAGTTTATCTTCATCATTCTTCAAACGGGCTAAAGCAAACTAGAAAGGGGACATAGGTGGGTTACATGAAACTCATTGGTGATGGAGTAAGGAGGCGGGAGAAAGCAAAGCGGTGGGAAACCCCTGGGATTGGATAAAAAGTAAAATGATGGGCTCATACTAAGGTGAGTGCAGGAACAATTAACATGATAACAAAGGAATTTGAGGCATCTGTCCTGGTGCCCACCACATTTGGTTGTGCTCCAGGAGCTCCAGAAAAAGGGAAGTTCAAGTTACCCAGACACTTGACAGATATGTTATCTTAGAGGCAGGAAGGAAAATGGGCTCAGTAAAGAAGATCAAAGTTGATCTTTATCTGGGAAAATATCGGCCTAGGAAATGACTACCCACTATAACCTGTTCGTAGTTAAAATATTTAATTTTCAAACCATCTTTTGTGGTTATTTTAGGTCTCTGAGTTTGCAAGACTGCCTGCCATGCAGGCCTTCCCTGAGCTTGTCAGGTTAGCATGTGGCTCTTTTCTTTCTCACATTCCCCTTTTGGTCATTAATCAATCCAAAGGATGCATTGATGACCAACCTTTTGGTTGGATAATGGAGTCCCATGGTGCTGGGAAGGCTCATGTCTCAGTGTCAGCATGTCTTGCTGAACAGGTGGACCACTGGGGATGGAGGCAAGACCATAACCTTAGATGGCATTTAAGGTCAAATTATATATTTTAAAAAGGCAGCCGGGACCGGTTTGGCTCAATGGATAGAGCGTCGGCTTGGGGACTGGGGGGTCCCGGGTTCAATTCCGGTCAAGGGCATGTACCTTGGTTGCAGGCAGATCCCCGGTGGGGGGTGTGCAAGAGGCAGCTGATCAATGACTCTCTCTCATCGATGTTTCTAGCTCTCTGTCTCTCTCCCTTCCTCTCTGTACAAAATCAATAAAATATATTTAAAAAATAAAAAAATAAAAATAAAAAGGCAGGTAAATGGGAGGCAGTCAGATCCTATATGTCCTTATTAAAAAATACTCTGGATCATTTCTAATTTTTGAGCCACAATGATCCGAGTCTTTTTGCTGTTTGTCTTACATTTTGCCTTTCTGCATCTAATATAACATTTACATATCACGGACAAAAGTAACAATAGTAAACCAATAACAGTGATTAGGAACAGAAGATGTCTAATACTCGGCAAGGAAAAGTCTAAGGGGAACAAGCATCCCAGCCAACCAAAAACCCTTTATATGTACTATCATAATTTTTTTTTAAAGCTAATTTTATGTTTTCCTCCATCATCCACTGTCATTTGTACCTTATGATGTTTGGCCAGATTAATGAAGACTCTCTACTATTTCATCATGTAGAAGCTCTAATTTTCTTCTGGCCAGTTAGTTCCCATAAAAATGGCTTCCTGGGGAGGAATTCAATTTCCCAATACATTGGTTTTTCAGTATCACAGATTTTATGAACATCAGGCAATGTCATTATGCCTATAATCTCAGTATTACATCTTATTCTGGTATTATATAATGTAAACGTGGTAATGTTACAGTAAAAATTGCTTTTAAGTGTTCCCAGCAGAAACGCCCCTTTCCTATATACTATACTGTATTGTTTTTTGTTGGGGTAGACAAAATAGGCCAGGACTGGGTGAATTAAGTATTCCATATGGATTGGAGGCATAACCATTCACCTTTCCAATTTTCACAAACAGACAGTGAGATGGGTTCACATTTTTTATTATTTTTAAATATGGCCCATCTACTTCCCGCTGGAAGTATTCTAGTATTATTGAGGTTGGTCCTTACGCCAGCCAGTTGAACTACTGGGAATTTTAAGCTTAGGATTTAACTGGCACCTGGGCTCTTAAAAACACAATGTCATATAACACTTTTTCCATTTAAAATTTTTCCAAATTCCTGGGAAACCATATGAGTCCCATAAGTGTGTGGCCTGGGCTCCTGCAGCCATTATAGTTGGCCATTGTTTCATAGCCACTTCAGATTCCATTTGCATTAGCATAGACAACAGGCCCAGTTGATTTAGGGCACAGGCCTGTTCCCATTGTTTGGTTTGTGCATGAGGTTTTTTTTGTTTGTTTGTTTTTAATATATTTTATTGACTTTTTACAGAGAGGAAAGGAAAAAGCTAGAAACCTGGATGAGAGAGAAACATTGACCAGCTGCCTCCTGCACACCCCGGATGTGCCCGCAACCAATGTACATGCCCTTGACCGGAATCGAACCAGGGACCCTTCAGTCTACAGGCCGACGCTCTATCCACGGTGCCAAACCAGTTTTGGCTGTGCATGAGTTTTTAATAGTCTATCGAGTCTGTTCTATCCATGAAACCAAGACTTTATTGTCTTTCCATGCTGCTTCCCACCCTTTTCCTTCTTCCTGAAACAGCATTCCCTTTATATGACCTATCTGAAATAAAAAATCCTTTTTCTAATGAATGATGTTCTTCATTAGCTGCAAGTTCAGCTTATCCCTGGATACCACGGCCAACCCCTACTCCTCCAAGTATTCCCCTTTTTCTTCTTTTAGGGAGACCAATGTTGTTGGATCCACCAGGAATGCTGTAATGTAAACTTGGGTAGCTATGGCGTGGGAGCAATTAGAGTATACTGAGTGGACCCAAAAATGTTGAGTTTCCCATGCCATAGTTAAATGGGTAGAGGTGACTCCCAAATGAGCTAGAGTTTGGGTATTCTGTATGTTGTGGGGTCGAACCCTGGGTTCAAAATAAGACCACCAGAGGCTGATGATTGATTAAAAAAGCAGGCAAGTATCTATTTTTTTTTAAATCAATCTTTATTGTTCATATTATTACAAAAGTTCCTCATTTTTTCCCCCCTCCACCAGGTTCCCACCCCACCCTCTGCCCTTTCCCCACTCCCCATTGTCTCATCCATAGGTGCACAGTTTATGTTCAGTCTCTTCCTGTACCCACCACTCCCCTTTTCCCCGAGAATTGTCAGTCCACTCCCCATCCATACCTCTGATTCTATTATAATCAACAGTTAATATTGTTCATCGGGTTTTTTAATTTCCTTGGTTTTTTTTTAATAATAAACTTTATATTTATAAGAATAAATTTTAAAATCTAATAATTTTAAACCTTGTTTTTTTCTGCCCTGGGAACTGAGAAGCAAACTTGTTTACATGCAAACTTGCCCTTGGGCTATCAAAAGGCGTAGCCATTCAAATGTAAATGAACACATTGTTTAAAGATAGCTGCTGCCTGGAATTGGATTACCTGTTCTTGGTGGGAAGGGCATGTCCTCTCCTTTCTCCATTAAAATTAAGGTGTTAGCTTTAAAACCTCTTTTTGGCAAGAGACCTTAAACTTTCAGAACTTTAAATTTTTCAGGTAGCAAATCAAGTACTTAGCATTTTCTCAAATCAATAATACCTCCACATTCCCAAGGATACACTTCAAACAAAAGACACATCCAAATAGATCAACCAACCTCATCCAGACCCCACACAGGGAACTCACATATCAACACCCCAGCCAGCGCTACAACAACTCAACACATCCAGATCTAAGCCTTAATCACAGCAGACCCTCAAGTTCCCCCAAAAGTTTCCAGCCATATCTGAGAAGCAGTCCTGGGTCATGGGCAGGCGAAGACCCGGCTGCTCCGGGCCCAGCTGCTCCAGGACGGGCTATTCTGGGCCTGGCAGCTTCCGGCCTGGATGCTCCGGGCCTTGCTGAAAAAGCAGGCAAATATTTATTGAAAAGAATGGCTAGGACGGCCGCAAGAGCGCCACACGCAGGTGGACTCTACATGTCCACACAGTTTCAGGGGTAGGCAGTCAATTTGTTCTAAATTCTAAATCCTAAAGACTACATTCTAAAAACTGGGGTCAGCCCACAGGGTCGTTCCCAGTCACATCCTGCTGGACATTGGAATGTGGCCCTATCTTGCGAGAGCTGATAACACAGAAGCAGAGCTCAGAGGCTATGTACAGTTTCTATCTCTGAAGGTTACTGAGTCAGTGGGAATCAATATCCTGTGGTCCTGGTCCCAAGCAAGGGAAAATTGCCTTAGCCTCCAGGTCTCCACCTGGAAGCGGAGGTAAACATTCTGTGTTTAATCAGGTGCAGGAGCCAGACTTAGCAGGGTTAAAATTCAAACAGCAGTTTTTACCTGAGATGTATATTCTTAATGTCTTATTTCACTATAGGGCTCCTCAAGAGTCCAGGACACAAGGATGGTGGGATAATGATAAACAAATCTACTCACCAAGTGATGTCAATAATTTCTGAAATGGGGACCCATTGATTTCTTTCTTGTTTCATAGACATCTAACCATAAGAGCATGGCTGGCGAGTACGCGGACATAATATGCTATGACAGATAGGACAGGCTGCTACAAGCCATTTGCCAATCAAGGTGTTTTTTTTTTTCTGGTTTTTTTTTTTGAAATATATTTTATTGATTTTTTACAGAGATGAAGGGAGAGAGAGAGCTAGAAACGTCGATGAGAGAGAAACATCGACCAGCTGCCTCCTGCACACCCCCCACCGGGGATGTGCCCGCAACCAAGGTACATGCCCTTGACCGGAATCGAACCTGGGACCTTTCAGTCCGCAGACCGACGCCCTACCACTGAGCCAAACTGGTTTTGGCTCAAGGTTTTTTTTGTTTGTTTGTTTTTTCTTAGCTATTCATCATCTATCTCTATAACCATATAATATTCATCTAGATTAAATCCATATACAATTCTACCAGTGGAATTACCAGGGAGATATTCTTGGAGGTGTTTGCCTAAGGTGATCCTTTATAATAGAGCCAGAAAACAACAACAACCAAAGCTTGTATTGATAGTAGAAGACCAATGTGGGGCTAACAAAGCATTTATTTCACTATGATACCTGATAATCAGAACATCATTGTGTACGAGGTGGGAAAAATTAGCAGGTATCCCAGTTAAATTTTTCATATCTAATAAGGGAGGAGGTCTGGGGAGGTAGATATTGTTTCCACTAGGAAACCATAAGGATAATAAGAATAACAATCAGATGATATAAAGACAAGCAATATCAGTTTGTGAGCATACAGGCCTTGTTGACGTCTTCTTGGGATAGCTGCCTGCCTCTGTGGTCGGGCGACTTCTGCTCCTCGAAAGTTCTCAGCTGTTTTTTGTCCTTGAAAAGTCTTTGATCTCCACGCAGATGGAGATGGTGTCAGAGATGGGAGTAGACTTCCATTCAGACAGGTGCCTTTTTTAAATGAGAAATGTGAATCCCTGAGATTCCTTTAAGTTTAGCTGCACGTGGGTTAGTTAGTAATACCTGGTAAGGTCCCTTCCAACGAGGTTGGAGAGTCTTTTATTTGATGTCTTTTCCAATACACCAAATCTCCTGGTTGTAAGCTGTGATCTTTGAAATGTTCGTCTCCCTGGAGCGCTCTGTGAAATGAATCTGTTACCAATTTGTCAGTTCCTACAATGCAGAATGTCTGCTCTTTACTTTTCCCTGTATTCGGGAAACAAACGGTTTAAAAGTCAACAATATTTTAAACAGAACCATAAGAATAACCTCAATTCATTTAGTCCCAGTTGTTTTGTTTATTCTAATTATTGGCCAGTAGTTTCTGAATTCAATTATTCCTTAAAATTCTATAACTCTTTATCCAGTTCAAAATATGACATGCTTAGAAGCCTGCAAGTTAGAAAAAGTCCGAGTCCTTTTCATGGATATTTCTAGACATATATACCTACAAATGCATCAGAATAAAGCTGTCACTGAAGTATAAGTGTAACCAGTATCCACCTTGGTCCTTGGATTTTTTAACGTGATTTCCCTGTCATTAAACAATGTGTTACAGATATGACTGCTCTTTGTGGATGTATTGCTGGTGTTTTTCTTTTAGCACATTCTTGGACATTGACAGGGCTTCTTTTTGGGAGTTGCTGGAGTTGATTCACCTTCTCCCAGTGTCTCAAGCTCCCTCATTGTGAATTGCAGGTGTCAAACAGCGTTTTTACCTAAGTACCAGCACTTTAAATAAAACTAGTACCCTTTAAAAGATGATCCTGCCCTTCCTAGTGCTTTGAATGCACATTCTCAGTATTTCAACCTTCAGTGGAGAGGTTAAGGTTCCCAAAGGAATTCCAAGTGTGGTAGAACACTCTTGCACGTATGTTTTCCTGGTCTGTTATTGTGAGGTCTGCGAGTTTTGACATTTTAATACAGGTATCATAAGAGCTTTTTTAAAGGAACATTCTTATACTTTGAACACAAGCCTGCCTGTCCTTTTCATTTCTTAGTGTTTTAAATACTTTCATACTGTTATATAGCTCCGTGAAAAGGAATTGTTGAATGTTTCACCAACTTCCCCCCCCCCCCCCAAACACACTAACTTCTTTTGACGAAACAAATAAATGTAAACAGTACCAACACCGAGTTCTCGGCCTTTCAACACGTTTTCCCCGTGACAACGTTGTGTTGTTCAGATATTGCATCTGTTTGGACATGTGTTCCTAGTGTACGAAACACATTTCTACATATTTTCTAGCCTGTAGTTTTGAATTCTCAGGGTTACACTCGCATTTGTCCAGTGATTACAACTCTTTTATTGTGAATTCCAAATTGTAATACACCATAACCCCTCTCGGAACTTGAACCCTAACCCTAGCCCTAGTCCTAGCCTTCACCCTTCCCTTAAAAGTCTTACAAGGGTCATCACTTTGCCAGAATGACCATAGCACAGAGTAAGGACTGTCCAGCAGGCATGGGGCAATGCGAGACACACCATCTGATGAATTGTCCAAACACCAGTTGTGGACATGAACCAGCAGACAACAGAAACAAGGATTCTGGGATGGGTCAGACACGTGGCCCTGTGTGTAAGAGTCCGCACCGCCAAGCGGGATATGGACAATACTCTTGAAGAAATAGGCTCTAAAAGGTCGGGACATCATAAAGATAAAATGTGTTGGTTGGCAAACTACACAGATGGACACCATGCTGACCACACAGTAATAAGCTTGAATAAAGAGAATGGGAAAAGTAATGCCATAATTCACCTGCTGGCCAGTGGCAACAGCTGTCAGCCAAGACTGGGAAGGTATAGGGCTTTTGTTAACATGCTAGGCAGCACAGCCACAGAACTAAACACTGACTTCCCAGGCCCTTACTAGAAGCTCCCCAGCTTTGAGGCACCCATGAGGATACAGCAGGTCAGGCACAAGGGGCATGCTACCCACAGTGATGCAGCCAGGTAAGCCCTCATTTCAGGGGCCAAGGGTGGGGGAGGGACCACAAAGTAGGAGAGCAAAGATGAACTGCAGTGGATAAACTCAAATATTAGGGGAGGGGGGTTGAAATGCCACCATTTGCAGTCGCACTCACCACCTTGAGATGATGATCAGTACTTATGCCCAGCAACCACCAAAAAGTAAGCTCTTATCAAACAGCAGGTGCTGGAACAGGAACACAACACTACTTTAGAAAATACTAAACGGAACATACTAATTGCAGACTTATTACAGCATAGGTAAGTGGGATTATATAGCAGATTTAGGATTATACCCGGTGGATGCAGAATTATGGTAAATGTCCCATGCAAATGGAATCATCAGTGATTTCAAGATGATTCCCCTCCGCTCACTAGATCATTGCAACTATCAAACCTAAGGCCACTGGTAGTGGAGACACATGGACATGATTACAGGTCACTCCACGGATGAGGGACTGCAGCATTCTTACAACCAAGGTAGGTCATAAGTACAGGCAAGCATACTACAGGCAGCAAACTCACAGTGCACAATGGGGGAGACGGAAAGTGCTGCAGCTGACTGACCCAAGAGCTCCAACAAACATGGCTGTTGCTGCACACCCTCCCGATACATGGGAGCTAAGGAACAAGCAAAAGATCAGACTTCCAAGACTAGGAATACAAATGCAGTGGCAGTGGTAGCAACGGTAATGGTTCTGGTTATGGTAATTGGGGAAACAAAAAAGAACAGCTTGCTTTTGAACATCCCATGATATGCCCTGCAGTTTTTCACACACTTTACAACAGCTGCACAGTAAGACGCATCCCATAACAATGCAGACCCTCAAATGAGCAGGGAGGGGAACTTGATCATTTGAGGACCAAACACAATCACGGAGGGGGGGGGGGGAGCTACATATAACAAACTAAGCTGGCAAGGAGGCTGCTGGTGGGGAAGCAAGGAAAACTGCATACACAAACCTCTTCAAACATACTGTACAAACTTAGATCAATTCCAATGAGGGTTGATTAGGCAGTGTTTTGTTTTGTTTTTCAAGAGGGTAGCAGGAACAAACAGGACATATACAGGATAGGATACCACTGGGAAATGGAAGAATCCCTCTGATATTTGTATTCCATCTTTCTCCATTCTTTGCAAATAAAGATGACAAATGATTTACCACACTGAGGGCAAACAGGGTCTGAAGGTAGTGGGCAGAGGGAGGGTTGACTGTCCATTGATGTGGATGAAGGATGATAAGGATGAAGTTAAGTGAGATTTTGACCACAAAGTATACTGCCTATTCAATGCAACAATGACATGAACTCTGCACAGGCCAATAAACTTCACTGAAGAAAACTGTCTTCGTGTACTCTCTTGGGTATACCTGCTTTCACTATTTCATTGACACCCAATAAATGGCCATCTGCCTGCTTCACTAACAGCTGCAATCACACTGGGAAGATGAACATATACATCCAACTTCTCACAAGTGATTTCTCACAGGTGTCATGGGAGGGTGTGTGAAAAAAGCATAAACACGAAACTGTAGAACTAGGAAACAGAAAAGGTCTTGCTAGCCAACACATCAGCCAACCCTGACACCAGATAAAGAAACTTAATGAATTAATAACAATGTGTATATTTGTGGGGGGAGAAGTTGCCTTGAGTTTTAAGCAGACCCAAACAGACTACAAACTGCTAGAATGACACAAGGCACTCCCTGTACACTTTCAAAAAAAATCTAATCAACTTTTGCCACCATGGAATAATAACTACATGATTTGATTGCCATTGGTATGTTGGAAACTGGGTATAAGCTCACAGGGTCCTTGCATTTAAAGGGGCTAACAAGGCTAGCCACCCTACTCACACAATTTTCTCAGACTTGTTTGGATGGCAACTTTAAGTACAATAAGAGCAACCTTTCGAGAGAAACCAAGATGGCGGCATAGGGTAGACACCTGAATGCAGCCTACCACAACAAATTTGAATTTAGAACTTGAAAACAGGGGAGGCATTGCCCTGAAGCACCGGACGGCTAGCTGAGAGAAGGTTCTGCCATCTGGGAAGGAGAGAGAAGGCACACTGACCCTCAGAAACTGTGAAGGTACAGAGAACTGTGCGCGCAAAAAGGCGCTGGCTTAATCTCAGCACATGGAAAGGGAGAGATTACTGCTGGCTTACTCCCAGCGCACAGAGAGAACGGACAGCTAAAGTGCGGATGGCTTTCTTGTTCGAGAGGAAAACAGAATTACCCTATTGCTCTGATAGATGGCCCCAGTCAGGGAGAGGCCAGACTGTCAGGCAGTGGGCAGGGATCTCTCGGAGGTGTGTGTAGCCAGAGGCCATTACTGCAGGACTTGGGGAGGAGCCAACGAGAAAACACAGCTTTTCTGCAACACCCCGAGACTCCGCCTCATCCAAGCTGAGCACAGAAGCTCTCCCAGAGTCTGGCTTTCTCTAAGGAGGGACTGGCCGGAATCCAAAACTTGTCTGTGCCTTTACCAAAGAGGTGCACATGCCTAGAACCAATCTTGCGAGACTCACCATAAACAGGACTTTTCTAAGGTGAGACTGACAGGGAACTAAAGATTGTCTGCATCACCCTGAGATTCTGCCCCATCCAAGCAGAGTACAGAAGCCCTCCTAGCTGAGACACTGCTGATCCTCACAGCCAATTGGCTTGGAGATCAGCGCTTCCCAGTGATACCAACAATAAGCAAGGCTTAACAACAGAACTGCACACACAGCCCACAAAGCGCTACACCAAGACTGTCCACCACAGGTAACTGGGAAGGCTATGCTACTGGGCTCTACTAGCACACAAAACTATTCCATCAAATCAGGAAAACAACTAAAATGCAGACAAAAGGCAGGACACAAAGGAAGGAGATGGAGGAAAAGAAAAGAATGGACATTGACTTCAAAACTACAGTTATAAGGCTTTTCAAGAATATCCTAAAAAAGGCCAATAAAATAAATGAGACCTATGAGGATATGAAAAGGGATCAACTAGAAATAAACATTGTCTGAAATAAAAAATGTTACAGAGTCCTAAAAACAGACTGGAGGATTGCAAGAATCAAGACAAAGATTTAGAACACAAAGAGCCAGAGGACACTGCTCTGCAGAAGCAAGAAGAGAATCCAGAAAGTTGAAGATAGTGTCGTGTAAGAAACCTCTGGGACAATTTCAAGCGAACCAACATCAGAATTACGGGGATTCCAGAAGAAGAGAGAGAGTGAGATACCAAAAGAATACAGGAAGAAATAGTGACAGAAAACTTCCCCCATCTGGTGAAAGAAATAGACTTACAAGTCCAGGAAGCCCTCAGAACCCCAAACAAAAGAATACAAAGAGGACCACACCAAGACACAACATAATTAAAATCCCAAGAGCAAAAGACAAAGAGAGAATATTAAAAGCAGCAAGAGAAAAGCAGATAGTTACCAATAAAGGATCACCCATATGATTGTCAGCTGATTTCTCAACAGAAACCATGCAGGCCAGATGGGAATGGCAAGAAGTATTCAAGGTGATGAATAGCAAGAACCTACAGCCAATACTCCACCCAGCAAAGCTATTACTCAGAATCAAAGGCCAGATAAAGAGCTTCACAAATAAAAAAAAGAGCTAACGGAGTTCATCACCGCCAAACCAGAATTATATGAATTGCTGAAAGGGGTTCTAAAGGAACAGGAAGAAGATAAAGATAAAAATTATGAACAACAAATACATAACTATCAAGAAGTGAAACTAAAAACCAAGAAAATTAAAAAATCTGATGAACAATATTAACTGGTGAATATAATAGAATCGGGGGTATGGAAGGGGAGTGGACTGACGATTCTCAGGGAAAGGGGGAGTGGGGTGCAGGAAGAGACTTAACAAAAACTGCACCTATGGATGAGGACAGTGGGCGGTGGGGAAAGAACAGAGGGTGGGGTGGGAACCTGGTGGAGGGGAGCAATTGAGGGGGAGAAGAGGAACACATTTGTAATAATCTGAACAATAAAGATTTATTAACAAATAAATAAATGGGAGTAAGAGATCAAAAAAAAAAAAGAGCAATCTTTCATGGCTTGCCAAGAAGTCTATTTACTGAGACTGGCTATACTGAGAACTTTTCCTTCTACTGTCTCTCCCTGAGAGATTACGAGGAACAAATAATACATTCCACTTCACAGACTTCCTCTTCAGTGTTTTGGGCATAAAAGGCATTACACAGTTAATAAACTTACTATAATCAGTCAATGGTGACCTGTAATCCTCCCAACCCTATTCTTCCTGTCTTTCTTTTCTCAGTTCCCACCCCCTACTTCAGCCTGGTTCAACCTGTCAGGCTAGCACTGGCATTGATCTATCTACATTTTCAGGGTGGGGTGGGACTCAAATTACAAGATGGCATCATCTGAAAGATTACTTAGCTTAACATTTAACACTATGGCCACCAATGTCTGTTTCATGCATTACAGGGAAGAACACATAAACACCCTACTTCAACTGAGGACCAACAGAAACCGAGGTGGATGAGCAAAAGTACAATAAATGTGAAATGAGATGAAGGCTGATTGAGAAACAGGTGATTGGTAGCAGGGATAGAATGGATCAGGGAATATTTGGTACACAGGAAAATTTACAGATCACTCTTCAAAAATACAACACCCTTGCTTTGTGAAGAGGGACTGCCAAACTTAAGCCAACACATACACACACACACACACACACACACACACAAAGAAACACACACACACACATACAAACACACACACACCACCTTCACATGCTCTGTAAAAGTTGTATGGTATTAATATCCTCCATGGTGTCACACCAATGAACCACCACAGACTGCAAATGAATTTCTTTCAGACACAATACAAACCCAGCTGGATACTAACCCAGGTGTTTCAGTAAAATGTTACCTAACTGAAGGTAAATGAACAGGAGACAATCACAACTGGCAACCACAGAAGACTGTGTATGTGGTAGAAGAACAATGGCCCTGGGAGGTGCAATACTATAGCAGCTGAAAACAAGGCTTATGTAAACATGCAGGCAGGCAGGCAGGCACACAGGCATGACCATCCAATCTATTCTACAGATTGTGAATGGAAACCACACATAACATGAACTAGCAATCAAATAAACACAACAGCTATAACACATTCAGTGTCAGCTGAGTATCTGAATTAACAATTTTCAGAAAATGCAATGACTAAGACATTTGGTACAAATGCATAAGTGTGACATTGAAACACCATGGAGCCATAAAATGGACACAGTACAAACAGGACAAGCACACAGGATGCACACTGTACACAAACAACACACAGCAATATCTCATCCAAGTAGAAAAAACAGGAGGCTGGCAGAGGAATGCTATGAGCAGACAACTCCTGGGATCCAGTATGGCAGTCTCACATGTGCTTTTCTGTCTTTTCTTCAAACGCACTGGCCAGCATGTTGACATACCAAAGAAAACAGTGTCACATCATGTAAACATAAAATTTGCATTTCAAAGGAAATCATTCACTCAAAAAAAAGGAATAACTATGCTCAGTTACTGAGGCAATTCAAGCCCCAAACCGCACAGACACAATCACCAGGGCGCCTTTGAGATAGGGACGCAGATGCACACCTTCCACAAAGACAGCCTTTTTGAGGAAGCATCACCATGAAACCTGACTGTGGCAGAACACACGAATACAAAACTTAGTTCGATACGGGGGATGTTGCTACTGAGAGAGCACTGAAAAGGAACAGCTCCATCCAGGCCAACAGCACCATCAACGGTGAGAACGTAGACACCAGGAACACCAAACAGACACCTGAAAAGGAAGAAAATGGGTTAGTGTCATCCATGAACAAGATAAAAAGACTAGAAACACTATAAAGCCAGAAATGAGCCAGCCACACCACCACCAACCAACCCACACATCCATTCATCCAACCACCAGACACATGGAGTGCAGGATGCTAGGAACACAAATAACTATTGCACTAAAGGACCAAGCCAACTCTAGAACTCTAACAGTACACAAAATACGCTAAAGCTTCCTTGGAAATGAACAACACTTAAGACTACTTCGGGATGCTCAGAGCTCTTAGAAAACAGGGAATGGCTGCAGTAAATGGGATGACCTTGCACACATCACACCTACGTGTCCCTCCATACGATGTGCTTATTTTTCATCACCCACAAAAAGATATATGTGGCTGCTCTCAGCTACAGATGGAACAGAGGACCCATCTAGGCTGCTCATTCAAAGACCAAATAAGAATCCATGAAAAGTCACATGGACCACCTCCTCCATAGGCAGCACACTCCTTACCGAGCATTATCTGCTTCAAGCCACCCCTATAAACATCACCAACATGGCACTGGCAATTCTGACTGCAATTCTAAGAGACTGTTTCCTTCAAACTCACTCAAATAGCTACCTTCAAAATGACTTTTCTTGATAAAAGTGTGCTCTGTGCACTCTTATACAAAAAAACAAACAAACAAAAAAAAAAAAAAAAAAAAACATGTGCTTCTTCTATCCCAAGGGCTACAATCAAAAAGAATCTGAGCCAAAACTGGTTTGGCTCAGTGGATACAGACTGCAGTCTGCAGACTGAAGGGTCCACGTTCAATTCCACTCAAGGCCATGTACCTTGCTTGCGGGCAGGCAACTGATCAATGTTTCTATCTTGTGCATGTTTCTAACTCTCTATCTCTCTCCCTTTCTCTCTATAAAAAAATTAATTTAATATATTTCAAAGAAGAAGAAAGAGAAGAAGAAGAAGCAGAAACTGGGACTGGTGGCATGGCACCAAGAGATTGGGGACATAGAAAAGGAACATAACCACATACAATCCCCAGACTGTACAACATATGGCTCACATACAATATTCCACAACTTCTCACAGCTGTCTGTCTCCTGCACTGTCAAACCTTAAGGCACTGTGCCTGCGAACAAACTCAACGGACCCTGCCACCCACCAAGGGATGCGTTCCACACAAGGCACTGAAACTTCTTCTCCAAATCACAGGTGCATTCATACGTTTTGAATGAACAAGCCACACAGGGAAAGGGAATGCTCATTCAGATTGTGACGGGGAGAAGCAAGGGCAGGGCCAAGGCCTTAAGTGCCCATGGGAATATATACAGGAACTCATCATAACACATTCCAAAATGAGGTTCCGACATGACCAGAGACAAGCAATGCTGGGAAGCATAGACACTGAAAAAACATGGCCACTTTGGGAAATAGATTAGCAGCTCCAAAGGTTCAAAAAATACTCAGGGATTCAAGGTCAAAAAGCAGGGAATGTGGATCCATTCAAATAACAGGGGAGGGCCACGATCATGCATGGCATAGATAAGCCTGTGGGGACTCTTCCGAAAACCATGCGTGGGATGACCCATGAGGATGGGCAAAGGCATTAAAATGATATAATAAAAGATGTTTATTCAAAGTTGGTTGGCATGAACATTTCTTTAGATAAAAACCTCACATGACTTAACCTGTCACAGGAGATAGGTACCTGACATGCATGGCACAACACGGCTGCATAAAATGGGATACCTCATGGATCTGTTTTAGGAAGAATCTCAGGGCACATGGACATATACACTCTGACATTACCTTATGCTCATGCTCTGCGAACCAACGGCAGCAATGAAGGGAGCGATTATCGAATGCAAAGCCAGGGGTGAAGTGGATACTCCAGGACGTATGCTAAGCATCGGAGACCACAGATGCAGGGCCTGTGCCTTCCTCATCCTGATACTCCTGCTGCTCCTCCATCCATGGAAATCTCTCCATCTGGAACACATTGCATTAAAAAAAAAAGAAAAGAAAAATCAAACATAAAATTCCACAAACACTCCTAAAATCAACAGTGGCTCCTGAAAATATCCTTCAACAATGAAAATGAAAGTAAAATTATAAAAATACAAAGATACATTACAAGCATGTATCTTTTCAAAAAATAAATAAATAATGCGTCCACTGATTTTTTAACTAAAATGGAAATGAGACGGCAAACACAAACACACGCACATCCAACAAAAAGTTGCTTGAAAATAAATCAAACCTGCAACATGGGTAACCACGATACGGGAAAACTTGGAGACCGGTCATGGAGAAAAAACGGCCATGGATAACCATCGTTTTTACAAGAACCATTGAAAAAAAAAAAAAAAATGGACTGCTGACACATCATTCGTAAATATCGTTTCTTTTTCTCTCAGGGTTACAATTCGGTGGCTACAACAGTCACAATTAAAAAATACACACATGATCCCTTCTGATGGCCATACCATCCAACACTTCAGGAATCTCAAAATCCCTCCAGAAATTTTTTAAAAAGCCCATCCCACAACACAAGATACCAGGATACAACAATTATAATTACCTTCACGCTGCAACAGGCACTGCTTTTCCATGGACAACCTGCAGCTTCATTCTTTTATACCTTCACAGACTCACTGCACAGGCCTTGCACAAAAGGAGCCGTGTCTGATACTCGCTTGTCCTGGAGGATGGCCATCGTTTATTCAGAGCAAGTGGCTCTTCTGAGGGGGAGAAAACATATGTGAGATGAAAGACTAACAAAAAGGACATCAACATTTCTCACGATGCTTTCCTTAGGTCAGATGCACAGATGCACACAAACAGGGAAAACGCACTCACTTGGGTTCATGCTCCACACACAAACCTGAGACCTCATCTGCTGCTGGAGCCATCACAGGGAAAAAGTATGACATGGCTACCGATTCAGATACCACATAAACATTATGGGCATGCAACACACTCGGGATGAATATCTGAAAAAATAATAGGTGCTCTGCGGGAAATACACAT
The DNA here is from genome assembly GCF_964339955.1 of Pipistrellus hanaki. NCBI lineage: Eukaryota > Metazoa > Chordata > Mammalia > Chiroptera > Vespertilionidae > Pipistrellus > Pipistrellus hanaki. The sequence goes on along the minus strand of NW_028182304.1, from coordinate 7,869,962 downwards.
TCACTTTCTGAAAAGGACTCAAAAAAATGGCTCAAAAACGTAATAAATCAATGACAAACTCAACAAATCACATACCATACAAACACCTGAGAAACCCGGCAGGAACACCCATGCTGCTATGCACACTCAAAACTTCTAAAAACATTGCATGATCACTAACACACACAACAATACATTTCTGACACAGGCAAGGAACATGTCCTCACATCCATCCTATGCAACACACGCACACACTACAACAAATCAACACATGGCCCTCACTTTCTCACACTCATCTGTTCAAAATGCAACATATTCACACTTGCAGAAAACACCACCAGGGACACAAAAATGCACTACATGCCACAAAAGCACATTCAAATCAAAACACCTTACTTTCATACAGCCATGGCCATCACTCACTGCTTCAATAAACAAAAGCCATTCGACAACCTCCACCATGCCCAAAAACAATGTGCACTATCCCCTTCCCTCTATCCCACTCCTAACACAGCGATGGCATACCAAAAACATTTTCACAACTTGGGAGACTATAACAAACATGGAAAAGGACATTCTGCTCAGTTACCTTTCTTAGGTAGAAACATCAACAAGGCACTAAAAATGACCGACACACAACATTTAGCATACTGACCTGTTGCTATGAAATAATGCAAACAACTACAACTGCTATACAATTACATCCTTTATCCCATGTGATGCATCCACGGGAGACACACGGCAAAGATACGCTGTTTCTCCGGGGACAATACCTTGAAGAAGGCACTTCTGGCACATTTAGGGACAACAACAAAATCAAGTTTTATTTCACTGATAAATATAACCCATTTTCTATAGCTACCGTGACACCATGAATAAAGGACACAAATAACACCTATGGCTACAATACATGAACATGCCAGCAGCACACTGGGTCATTTCCTGCACACTCCACTCCCACACAGAACATCAATCAGACACTTGGGTGCTGCACGACACATAATTTAGAAAATACCAAAAAGGATGCAAACCCTCAGGGGAACAGAGAACCACATGGGGACTTAACTGTGACATCCTCCCTCCAGCCAACTGGTAGACGAGTTAGGACATTACTGGTATCTGCTACAGAGACATCCCGAATACACTGAAACATCAATCAGCGTGTGAAGTGACCTGTTATGCCCTAGGTCCAACCCTTTTCTGTTCCAATCCTCAAAAACACACCCAGACCCATCACGTGTCACTTCTCTCCATGTCCATCCGTGGAGGCAACCCAGCTGAGTCCTTTCTCCTCTCCCCACTCCTTCAATTCTCATTTCTCTACCTCTGTAATGAGTCCCGCTCATGACTGGGGAATAAACTTTAACATGTCTTGGTGGACACTTTCGAATGCCTCAAAATTAACAATAACCTATCAAAGCACAACATGGCATCTTCTTTCCAAACCTTGGCAATCTCAGACAACAAGAGGGGCACCAGATAGCAACCATCAAACACTTGCACAAATACCATCTTTCACACTTCAAAAAACAAGAAACACAATGTCACTATGCCTAGTTCTGCCTGGGTTATAGGATGTCTTAAAAAAAAAAATGCAGGACAAAAACCTGGGAGGGGGGATAATTAACAGCCTCTCGAACCCCTGACCTCATGCCAAAAACTGAGGCGCACAAGGGCAATGAGCTAAACACACTCCATACAAACAACTAGCCCCACCTCTTCCTCTCAGCCATCCAAAATGAACATGGACCTTCTGCATTCTTCTGGCACAAACCAAAACATGGAAGGCCACAACTTTGCCAATTCTCACTCACAAACGCACACATCCACACAAACATAAAGGGCACTGGACTCAACAAACACGTTCGCTAAAACACCCTTTTGCTCAACACAATTACAACACATCAGCATGGCATCAGCTTCCACTGTTTCTCAGCATTTGGTGCAATTATGGCACAAACATCAGCACACTCAGCACTTCTCAACAGGACACTGTCAACTTAGCAAGGATGTTTCAACTCTAATCATTACATGACTTTAAGTCCATCATATACACTATCCAACCATCAAGCTTGCTTACCTGCGGAAAACAGGAAAAAATTTGCACAGGCTCACAATGGGTCAATACGTGGGGAAGCCACAAACAAAGAAGGGCACGTGGACATTACCGAACATTCAATTCACTTACAAGGACCTCACTAGCCTGCACAAAACAAACCACAACAACAATTACACTTATAGATGACACTTCACTACACATGACACAAACCCACAACACATAGCACACAAAATGCACAAATGGACCCTCACCTACCTGCACAAAATAAACACCATGGGGCTGGACCTTCCTGTCCGCAACCACCTCCACGTCCCCACTAAAATGAACCAATCCACAATGGCTCCTTCAAACACATGCACACGGAGGATCTTACGTGACCAAACGAGGAATGCACAGGGCCAAAGACGTCAAGGCTTAAGCATGGATTCCCTCAGCCACACACTGCAGAGCTGAGCCTGGATGGCTCCAGCACCCAAAGATGGCAGTCACTGGTTTACTAAAGGACTTTTGGTGGCAATTTTAGGGGGGGGTAGACTTCTTCTTGCATATCCAGACGGAGCTGAGACAATGGAAGGGGCTCACCGCAAGAAACAAGTAGTCTTCACCAAAGGGACTAGCCAAAATGAAATGATTGAAATAGCCACTTCCAGGGGAAGGGGAGCAACTCCATGGCCCAATCAAACCTAACAACAGACTGAAATAAGAAATTAAGAATATACAACTCAAGTAAAAACTGCTGTTTGAATTTTTAAACCTGCTAAGGCTATTTTCCTGTGCCTGGAATCGTATCCTTTGGAGATTAACCACTGAGTTTTGTTTCTGCAAGATAGGGCCACATTCCAATGTCCAACAGGATGTGACTGGAAATGACCCTGTGGGCTGACCCCAGTTTTTAGAATATAATCTTTAGGATTTAGAATTTAGAACAAAGGTAAATTCCTGTGGTTTGAACTGTTGCAGAGTTCCCGCAGTCGGACGGTACAGGGGAAGAATTTGAAGAGACTTGCTTTGTTCATCACACGATAGGCTTAGGGAGGATGAGTTCAAGTTCTGGGCAAGGTTATAGCCAGAACTTTCTTTTTTTTTATTGAAGAGCCAGCCCTATGTACACTTAGTGGTTATGTCGATGCTGGCCTTGAAAAACAATGCTGTTCTATCCAGTTGAGAAGGTACACCTGGCATGGTATTGAGATTGTGGGCATATCTGGTCTCTGGCCTATAAGTTTATCTTCATCATTCTTCAAACAGGCTAAAGCAAACTAGAAAGCAACATTTTATCTAGGAAGAACAGCAGAAAATTCCAAACAACAGTTTGTTGCAGAATGGGGGTTTTCCATCTCAGAACCTTTAAAAATAACTACCTGCCCCTAAAGCAGCACAGTCGTTTGGAGTCCGCCCGCCTGCGTGTGGTGCTCTTGCAGCTGCCCTGGCCAGATATTTCAATAAATCTTTGCCTGCTTTCTTAATAAATCATCAGCCTCTAGTGGTCTTATTTTGAACCCAGGGTTCGACCCCACAACATAGACAACCGTGAACATTATACACTCACACTTCTACAAGGAGCCGCTTACCAACACTTCACCTACACAGTTGCTTAGCATCAACACAACCACCATTTCAGAAGAAACCCACCACACAAGACAACATTACACAAACACAAAGGACCTGGGGTGGTGGCTGGCAGGCTCCAAAATGAAAGCCTTAAAAAATGCAAGGAGACAAGCCTACAAACATGTCTATTCAGATAACAAACACAACTCCTTTAGATGCTCCCTATGACGCAATGGAAAAAATACCCACACGTACTCACTAACAGACCACAAACTCTACAAACACAATGCTACCATGCCCCTACTTGAAATACAAGCAAAACCCAATCAAAACACAGGCAGGGGAGCACAAAAATACCATACCACATCAATGCCCACCTCACCTCAAAAATAAAACACATTCAAACTTAAAAAACATCATTTTCAAAACTACGCTCTACATGCTACCTTCTATTCTCTCACACGGTATAATATCCCTAAGGATTAACACAACCAAAGTCAGCAAACCACTTGCAAACTCAGACGCCAAAGTGCCAAAAAACATGCAGGCACTACTTAATCTTCTTACTTGGGCACATCAAACCTTAACACAACTCCTGCCTGCCTGCCTGCCTGCCTGCACAAATAAAGCCCAACCACCCTCAGGAAAATAACCTTACAACCTCCATGTGCTCTTGCATCCTTCAATTATGCATGCGTGACAAAAATAAACAGCAATACAAACTCTCTAGCATGGAAAAACGCACTCAAATGCCTGCCCACCTAGCTAACTTCTGACCTAGACACAAGCCCATTGCCTGACACAAAATACGCCGCTGCACAAACCTTTCGGGGAAATACAGAATACTGCAAACTTACAGTAAACAAGTCCACAGACAGCCTCACACTCACACCCATCCCACCACCACTACCATCAACAACTATTCAAACAAGGCCACTGCAACCCCTGTCTGCACCTTGGCTCTTTCATGACCCTCAGCAGCAGCAAGACAGGCCCTCAGCCATCCTCCACAAAGGACCTCACAATAGATGTCTGGGAGGAAGGGAGAGATGGAGGGACAAAATATATTAAGAAAAACACAACAAAAGCAACAAATATCCTTTAGGACATCATCACAAAAGCATCTGACAATTGCACTGTATCAACCACAATTTCAATTTCACAACAAAGGACCAAATGGGGACACTCCCACATTCGGGACACGATCCTGGTCGGCTCACAAAAGCACTTCGCCGACAACATGCCAGGGTCGCCTAAGCTCCACAATCCACAGCAGCCTAACAACACAAACAAACTGCAAATGGCGCTGTCCCACACAAGCCCATCACACGACACTCACACACCACCAATCAACAAAAAACTCACAACCAACCTACCTAAAAACTCTTAGGTAGAGGCAGGGGGGAAGCCTGAGCTAATGCAACCATCTGCAAGGTAAGTGGTCATAAATATAGCTGACGCCTTCCTACACTTCTGGCACGAGGCAGCAATGCCACATTTCTCATGTCCTCCATGCTCCCCTCAAGTAACTGCTGTAGAAAACAACTACCTAGGCCACTTTTTAGGCGCTAACTTCCCTGGCCCACCCTTGGACCAGCGACTTTCGCCCAGGCCAGGAACACAACATTAAAACCTCCCCCCTTTTTTAATCGCCTGCACTCTGTGTCTTCCTTCGGTGTCGCAAACCTCTCAAATCTCTCTCGTACCAAGGGGACAACCTTTCCCATCAGCTTGCACTTTCACCGACTCCCTTACCTCATCTGCGGACTTACCTATACCCAAACTGCCCTCCCAGCGGACAAGGCCTCAAGCAATTGTTGTACCGAGATTCCATGATCCCCAAGGTCCAGCAGGGAGCCAAGTCCCATACAATTAACAAGAGAGCCTTTTCCATGTTAACATAGGCTCTTTCTCACTCACGCTGACAGCATGGAGAACGAGAGCACAATCTTCTACAAGTCCAGGAGTTTTACACCGGTGGTGATGTCACTGCTTTGGACGACCCCGATTGGTTTGGTGAGGGCTAGGGTCCAAAATGGAGGATAACTCCGCCCTGCCCCACAAGGAGGCAGGGTTCTAGGCAGGAGTTAGCCTCACCCTGCCCTGCCCTCTCACAATCAACAAAAACAACACCTCATCACCTCAACCTCACAGCCAGCTTCATGCTCTTACCCACACTCCTTCTCAGATTGTTGTGGCCGGCAAGACCCGGTCAAGGCAGGGCTCCAGATGGCCAGCAAGGCCCTGTCGAGGCAGGACTCCAGGCCAGGGAAGGAACAAGCAACCAGACCCACAACAAAGAATGTAGCATAACTTTTAGTCATAAAATGGTTCTGATGCAAGGCTCAACCCCCAGGCAGGCACGCCCTGTTTCCAGTAGCAGCAAGGCAGGACAAACAGACCAAACCAGGTCAAACAGAGACTGCTTAAGCTGAAAATAAACTCCCACCCCAGGTGTTGTATAAACTTTAAATGTTACTGTACTAATGGAATTTTTCTATAACTTATAACTGACGTTTCTTTGTTAAAACTTCTAGCCAATCATAATCTTCCAGGCATCCCTAAGATGGGGATAAAAGTAGCATGCTTAGAGTGGGTCAGGCCTCTCATTGCTCACTGCTGTGTCAGTTGAGATGGGAGCCCAGACTCAAGTTCTTAATAAAGGCTTCCTAAATTCCAATTTGGCTGACTGGTGGTCGTCATTCGCGGGTCGCCCACAACAAGATCACCTCACCAAATACACTGCCCTTCTCCAGCCGGGATACAACATTAACGAAACACTAATAGGTCACCACAACAACGTGTGCCCACCAACATGCCCTTCACGACACATGGCACCCCTAAACAACCTGTCCTCACACCACAAAACTCAACCTTTGGGTTCCTTCCAAAATCAACACAAACACTCACACCTTGCTTGGCTCCTCCTACACCTGCCTACACTCATGCCTCACCGACACACACCTGTCCTACCACAACACACACACCGCATAGCATCCTCCATGCTCCTTCGCCACCAACACAACACAATGCAAAACACTAGGCACACACAGCTCCAGGGAAACGAGGGCCCACAGGACAGACAGAACAATCCACACCCACAAAGTCTAGCCTGAGACTTCTTCCCCATTTCAAACGCCCTATTATCATGCAAACATCAACAACTTCCAGCCTTTTCAACATCCACAGTCCTTTTGCATTAAGCCTCCACCCTGCTTTCCTCACAATAACCCATCTGATGTTCCCTTTTCAGATTGCCCTGGGGAGGGAAACACAGCACTTGCATATCAATAACACCCTCCACAAACACACACACACACTTCTTTGAAAAATCCACAAACTGCCTGCCCTGACAAAAAATCAACACTTTCTATTTCTGCTTTCCAAGCCACTGCATCATGCTCAACTAAAAACCACAATGACTCCACAACACAAGCAAAAGCATCAAAAATTACAGAACTCATGGCCTCAACAGATAACAAAAAACATCGACGATGAAAAATACAATAAAAAAGCCGAAACTGCTTTGGCTCAGTGGATAGAGCATCGGTCTGCGGACTGAAAGGTCCCGGGTTCGATTCCGGTCAAGGGCATGTACCTTAGTTGCAGGCACATCCCCAGTAGGGGGTATGCAAGAGGCAGCTGATCTAAGATTCTCTCTCATAGATGTTTCTAACTCTCTATCCCTCTCTCTTCCTCTCTGTAAAAAATCAATAAAAATATATTTTTTAAAAAAAGAAAAGAAAAATGCAATTAAAAAATGAAAATTTTAACACAAGCCCAGGGTTCTCAGACACATTACCACTGTTAACAAAAAAAAAAAAAAAACCCAAAACAAAACAAAACAAAACAAAAAACATTGAAACCTGTAAAGAAATTTTGTGAGTTTATTAGAGCCAAAATGTCAACATATGACAGGAAGCAGAACATAAACAAATTGAGATATTGCTCCAGAGAAGGCTGGTTACCGTTCTATATTTATACATTGCAATCAAAGGAAAGAGACATAGGTGAGTTACGTAAAATTACTTGGTGATAGATTAGCGAGGTGATAGATTAGGCAGCCTGTGACCACATTATCAGGGAGTGGGGCCACGTGGGCAGCTGAAGCTGCACTCCCAATCAAGGACCGGGCCCCATGATTGGCCGGAGGTGCACACGTCATCAGGGGACAGGGCTCGCGATGGGGCTGAGGAGGCGCACACACCTGAACAGGATGTGGGCTTCTGTGAGGGCAGACCCTGAGCCAGGTGAGGATGGTGGGATAGGCAGGGCCCAGAGGAGGGGACCATGGAGGGATGGGGCCGGGGGGGGGGGGGGGGGGAATGGGGCCAGGGGCAAAGGAGCCCCAGGGGCCCCTAGAAGCTGACAAGGCAGGAAGGAAGGACCCTGCCCCGGAGCTCTGCTCTAGAAGCCCTCATTTCACATTCTGGCACCCAGATGGCCAGAGAGCTTGTTCCTATTGGTTCAGGCCAGTGATCGGCAAACCCTTTAACCAACCAAGCCAAATATTAACAGTACATTGATTGCAATTTCTTTTGAGAGCCATTTTTTTAAATTTTTATTTTTATTTATTTATTTAAATTTTTTTTAGCTTAAACTTCTTCTAACGCCATTTCTTCAAAATAGACTCGGCCAGGACGTGGTGTTTTGTGGAAGAGCCACGCTCAAGGGGCCAAAGAGCCCAATGGGGCTGTTGGGCCTCAGTTTGCCCACCACGGGCCGCGGCCAGTCTGTAGCCATGGGAGCAGCAGACTCAGGAAATAGTTCCCTTTTGGGGGGGCTTTGACTGTGCCCCGGCTGAACCCTGGAACGTGAGCACCTGCCACAGGCCCGGGCACTGAGCAGACCCTGCTCTCTCCCTTCCTGGAAGAAAGGCTTCCCTCCTTCGAAATCCAGGACTTTGCTTGCTGGCGAGGGCCTTGAGCGGGAGGCAAGGATTTCAAAGCCTTTCCACACCAAGTCCTCCCTGCAAATAAGACCTTCCTTGCCTGATGGCCATGAAGTAAAGCTCAAGCGGAAACTAAGCTGCTTGGGGCAAAGTGGGGCAAAGTTGTGCTGTGCGGTGCTTGTTGGGGGCACCCGGGGGGGGGGGGGGGTGCACCAGAGTGGCCTTTTCCCTGTGGTTCCGGGCTGGGTCGCGGGGAGATGGCACCGACTGCCAAGCCCACTCGCTTCCTGCTGCTCACTTCCACTTGATCCTGGGCTCCAGCTGCAGCTGCCGGATGCTGTCTCCAGCCTGTCCAGAGACTGTCTCCGTACCCGCGAGCCTGAGTCGGCTGCCCCTTTGTGGGCAAGATACCCTCTTCTATCTGAGCGGCATGCCTGGCAGGGTGTCCCCACAGCGTGTGGAGGACAGAGCAGAGGACTGTGGAACTAGAGCACATGTGTCAAACACAAGGCCCGCGGGCCAAATCCAGCCCGCCAGGCCTTGCAATGTGGCCCGCACAGCGCTGTCATCACTGCACTCCGCTGTCAGTTTATGACACTGTCAGTTTATGACTGTTCAGTAAACCATTTGGCCCGCGATTTAGGCTGGATTTTAGATTTTGGCCCCTTCTCTGATTGAGTTCGACACCCCTAAACTAGAGGCTGCTTACAGATCCCAGCCACCAGGCCCCAGCTTGTGCCCCGAAGGGATCTGGTGATAAGAAGTGGCAATCACAGATATGCAGCAGGCCCCTGATGGAAACCAATCATTGTCTCACTAATAGAAAGAGGCTGGTCATCCTTGAAAATCTGAAAGGTCAGAGCCAACCACACCCTATCTAATTGAGACAATAGTAACTGAGGCAACTTCCCCATCTTGTAATCATGTAAATCCTTACTGATATGATAATCTGCTTATTACCTACCTAATGGCTATGGGTGTTTCCCAAAGCTGCTTAAGGGTAAGGAGTGTATCCCATTGCAGCCTCAATAAAAGGGATAGCAAGACTAAAGCCTAGAGCAGTGTTTCCCAACCTTCTCTCATGATGAGAATCACCTGGTGGAGTTGTTAAAACACAGATTCCTGAATCCCAACTAAGAAGTGCTAAACTAGAGTTTTTGAGAACATATAGGTAAAATTGCATACCTAACTTAGTGCTCTGTATATAACATCTGTCTTAGAGCACTAGTTAAGTATACAATTTTACCTATATGTTCCCAAAAATTCTAGTTTAGCACTTCTTAGTTGGGATTCAGGAATCTGTGTTTTAACAACTCCACCAGGTGATTCTCATCATGAGAGAAGTTTGGGAAACACTGGCCTAGAGAGTCTTCCCACTACAGGTTGACTCCCACCTGGACCCCATTTGTCTCAAATTAACTCTTTTCTAGTCTCTCTCTTCATTTTAGTGTGTGGCCTCCTCCAGAAACCGGACCCTGAGTGGGCCCTAATCACTTGGGTTGTGTTAAAGGTTCCCACAGTGAGGGATTTGATACTGGTCTTATCAGGCAATACCTGTTATGGGGTCAAACCCTGGGTTCAAAATAAGACCACTGGAGGCTGATGATTGATTAAAAAGCAGGCAAAGATGTATTGAAATATCTGGCCAGGACAGATGCGAGAGCACCACATGCAGGTAGTCTCCACACGACTGCACAGTTTCAGGGGTAGGCAGCCCCTTTTAAAGGTTCAAACCACAGGAATTTTCCTTTGTTCTAAATTCTCAATCCTAAAGACTACATTCTAAAGACTGGGGTCAGCCCGCAGGGTCTTTCCTAGTCACATCCTGCTGGACATTGGAATGTGGCCCTATCCTGCAATAGCCTATAACATAGAAGCAGAGCTCAGAGGTTATCTACAGTTTCTATCTCTAAAGGTTACTGAGTCAGTGGGAATTACTCTCCTGTGCTCCAGGTCCCAGGCAAGGGAAAATTGCCTTAGCCTCCAAGGCTCCACCTGAAAGCTAAGGTAAATAGCTTTTTTTTTTTCTTCCCCTTTGTTTAATCAGGTGCAAGAGCCAAACTAGAAGGGTTAAAATTTAAACAGCAGTTTTTACCAAAGTATGGTTGCCACTATATTTCAGTGGAGAGAGGACAATGAAATCCCTGGGGCATCACCAGGGACCTGGGCTGCGAGCCCAGCAGCAAGCAGTGGAGTGAGAACACCCCAGCTCTCAAGGGTCCCACGGTAGTGCTGGCCTTTCGGTCCCTGGTTGCCCAGTGTGGTCATGGGCAGCAGGCCACGCAGGCAGTTACAGTGGCTGTGGGCCCTGGGAGGCGTGCGTTGTCACACTGTCACCTGGATATTGGGATGTGGGTTCAGAATACCACATTGGCCGTGGGAAACGGGAAGGTGTCAGGGAGGCTGAGGACACTGAGACCCTGGTATGCCATAGGAGAGTGTGGGCAGTAAGCGTCATCTTGGGCCACAGCAGTGTGAGAGTGAAAGAATAAAAATGTTTAAAAGCTGTCTGTGTTATCTCAACTATCCAAGGCCCCCGCCAGTGATGAAGTTGTCCTTAAAGTTGTCTCAGGAAACAGCCCTGAGCAGGGAGTAAACAGAGCAGGGTTCACTCCGACAAGATAAGAGAAACAGGATAACAGAGTAAACCTTGCTTTGACAATTCAGTGAAATAGGGGCGAGATTACCGGACAGGACTGTTGACTTAGCGCAAGCCCTGTCATAAAATACATTATTAACGAACCCAGTCTCCCCTTTTAGAATTCCTTTGTTCCCCTCTTCCCCCTCCGTGTGTAACCCCTCCCGACATATAGTTTTTTGCCTACATATACTTGTAAGATTTTCTGCTCGGGGCTGGACTCCTCTGCTCCTGCGTGAGTTACGAGTTGAGCCCTAGCATGCTAGAATAAAAAGCCTCTTGCTGTTTGCATCAAGTGAAGCCTCCTGCGGTTGATTGGGGTCGCCGTTCGTCCCTGGGACAAAGTGAGGGTCTCCCTCTGGGGGGTCTTTCAAGAGCAGTACGTGGCCAAGGGTGGCTGAGTGGACTGGGCTTGGGGTTTTTGAGGTGTCCCACTGGAATATCAGTACTGAAAGTCTGCTCATTGCCCTAGCCAGTTTGGCTCAGTGGATAGAGCATTGGCCTGTAGACTGAAGGGTCCCAGGTTTGATTCCAGTCAAGGGCAAATGTCCAGGTCTCTGGCTCGGTCCCCAGTGGGGAGCGTGCAGGAGGCAGCCAATCAATGATTCTCTCTCATCATTGATGTTTCTATCTCTTCCTTCCTTTCTGAAATCAATTTAAAAAGTAAAAAAATCTTTAAGACAAGAAAGAAAGCCTGCTCATCACAGATGCGCGTGCACAGTGGGAACCCTGCATATCACAGTGGGATGTGGCCTTGGAAGGCCAGCAGCTGGCGGTGCGGTGTGACCGCAGGGACCTGGGGTGGTTTGGGCTCGGCGGAGCTTGTTATTGGGGAGCCTAGAATGTCACACAGGACCGGGTCCAGTAGGACAGCTCTTGGGTCGCACTTTGGTTGTGGCCTTTGCTAGCTCCGCAGTTGTGACAGAGCAGTGTGGGCAAGGGGAGACTGGGTCACAGCGGGGTGTGAGCAGCAGGGGACGTGGAGTGTGACACTGGAGTGTGAGCAGTGGTAGGTCTGAAGGTGTCACTGAAACAGGAATTTTGGAGCATGAAAAAGACAGATTTAGGAAATTTTAGAAATTAGGGGACTGTGGAGGGAGGAAGCACAGGGCTGCAGAGCAGCAGAAGGTGTATTTCCATAGAATGGAGGAACTGAAAAGCTGCAACAGGTGCATTTCCATAGAATGAGGGAACTGGGACAGCAAAAGGTCTATGTTTACAAAATAAAGGGAAGGAAGACCTTCAGCCAGGAGAGGAAGAAAGCCCCAAGGGAATAGAAAAACAATAAGGGGGCGGGGGAGAACCTCACATTTCCCTTGTGAGGTTTGACCTTGGATCTCACCAGTTGCTATGGTAACAAGTCTAAGAAGGGAATAATGACCAATCAGAAGGGACATCAAGGCACCAAGATCTGCAGCCTTTATAGGCCTCAGGAGAAAGGGACTCATTGGTTATCCTCCCCTCCCCCCGCCCCAAGTCTGTACTTGTTCTTCAATAAATCTCCACCTTTGCTCTGCCACCTTCCCTCAGGATCCATTCTTCGATTCCGAGGGACAGAGAGCCCAGGAACCAGTCTGCCCAGGGGGACACGGTGCGCCCAGTCCAAACCCCCGCTCCATCTCAGCTGAGAGTGGGCAGTGAGGCCCCGTGGCCCAGGATGATGGCGGCTCGCTGGAGCTGGAACGCTGGGTGCATGGCAGGACCCTGGGGGTGCCCCATTGGAGAGTGTGCAGTGGGAGGGGTGTGGGGCGCGTGAGCTCAGGTGGGGGCACAGGGCAGAGGGGCCTGGAGGCCGGCTACGTCTCTTGGGGCTCCCAGGTGCTGTCCCCACCATATTTGGGGATACCATCCTGAGCACTCCCCATGCCTCTGAATTGGGAGGCTAAGCGGCCTCGGGCCTGGTTTGTGCGTGAGTGGGAGGCTGCCGGAGATGGCCTCCCCGCCCCCCCCCATCCCCCGTCACAGCCCCCACGCCTGGGGCCGAACCCCAGGTGCCCAAGTGTCTTGTTCAGGAGAATCACCGACACACCCGCTGCCTACCCTGGCCGCGGGCTGTCCCTCAGAGACTGTACTGACTTGCAGGCACCACCCAGCCCCTCCTGCCATCCTGATACTATCAGCTGACCTTTCAAGTAGCTGTGAGCCCTGCCAGTGAACGAAAGAGGGCCCAATGGGATGTCAGGCTCCTTCCTGTGTCTCCAGGGCTTCCAAATGCTGCTCTGACTGGATAGAAAGTCAATCCATCCGCCCTTCCCCCAGCACAGCGTGTTCCAGGGCCTCCTCAGCCTGTGCTGGGAGCATGTGTTGTGCCCTGTGGCGGCTGGCACTGAGCCCAGGCTTCCCTCAGCCCCACAGTGAGTCAGGGGTCATCCCACAGAGCAGGCCCCTGGAAAGAGCCAAAAAAGGCGAAGTTGAGGAGATTGGGATCAAGAGCTACAGATGACTTTGGGTCACCTGAGAAACACAACCAATGGGATAGATCGCTATTTTTATCATCTCTATCTTACCATCTCTCTCTCTCTCTCTCTCACACACACACACACACACACACACACACACACACCTCTCTCTCTCTCTCTCTCTCTCACACACACACACACACACACACACACCATTTTTAAGAGTTTTACAAAAACTGTTTCACATGATTTTAAAACCCAGCAAGTTCCAATGTGCAGTAGCGTACGGCAGGCCACAGACAGAGAGGATGCAACACGTTATCATTTCATTCTGCAGGCAACCTGCTGGGGAATTCCCATCCTGGAGAGATTAGTTTTTGAACTATCGAGGCACGCTGCTGATTTCCTAATTCCCACCGACATGTATGGTGATCTCTGTGCATCAGTCTAATTATTTCATTATTAAGTGAGGTAAACAGGCACAGACACAACCAGAGTGAAACTTTAACCCACAGGACAGGCGCCATCACTGCACCTGGGGCTCTGGCTGTGGGAGGGAGTCGGGGGAAGCACTGTGCTGAGTTCAGCGCTAAGGGCAGCTTCCAGGTGCCTCCATGTGTCCTGCAGTCCCCTCGTCCTTGTGGCCTCCAACACTGTGTCCTCCAGCACAACCCAGGTGGGTCTCCCTGCCCTCTGCACAGGGCTCTGCAGCGCTCCCCGCTCACCCAGCCTCTGTCATGGGCTCAGACCTGCTGCCTGGAGAGGCGGGGCACTGGAGACAACGGAGTGATCCTGACACAGCAGCACCGCTGTTCGCTCAGCCCGCCTCTGGGTCCAGGAAACACATACCGTCTTGGGATGCAGGTCCGGTTCTGGTCTCCATGTCGCCTCCAGAAGCTCCTGCTTACAGCTTATGGATGAAGCTCCACAGCACTGACTGGCAAACCACAGGGCCACGCAAATGTGAGGCCATCTCCGGGTGCCCCCCAAACAGTACTAATTGTGGTTTGAATATTACTGTCTTAAAATTGTTATATGTATAAGCTTCAAGGCACAGGAAACAGCAGTCGGAGAGCCAAGACATGTTAAAGAGGGTTTATTCCGCATAACGAGTGAGATTCATTACGGAGGAGGTAGAGAAACCAGGGTTAGAGGAGGAGGAAGAGAAGGACCACAGCGGACTGTCTCCTGCAGAAGAGACAGTAACACGTGCATGGGTGGAGACTCCTTTAGAGGCGGGGAACCGGAAGGGGCTGGGCCCCAGGGCACTCCTGACTGGTGGTTCAATGTCTCCGAGGCAAATACCGGTACCCTCAGAACTTCGCCCGCCAGTTGGGGGGAGGGAGGATCTATCAATATGAAGTGAGGACAGGAGAGTTTGTAGCTCATCTTTTACTGTTTTCTCACCCAAACCTCACACAGGTAGAGTCAGTGCTTGCTTCTCAGCTAGAGTGTGTTCAGATCTGGGGCTTTCACACCATTCTCTCTCCTTTTTGAAGTCCCCATCTCCTTTCCGCTTTCCCTGCAGTCTCAAAGGTGTGCTCTGCTTCCTCAAGTGAATTGAACTGTGGCCAAGGTGAGAGGGACCACCACACCCTGCTTCCTGCCCTCACTTGTATCTTTGGTGTCTTGCTTCCAGGCTGTGCTGACTCCTCCAAGGGCCGTGTGGCTTCAGGCTCAGGATCCAGAGCGTGTAACAGAGGAAGCAGCACCGCAAAGGTGAGTGAGTGGCCTGGCAACAAAAGCAGCCAAACAGCAGCCGTAGGAACTTGAACCTGGAAGGTCTGGGCCGCAGCCATGCAAGAGGAGCCCAGGCTTCACGCCTGGCAAAAATGCTTCCCAAGATTCGCTAAGGTCCTGTCAGCAAGCGGGCTGAGCATCGGGGCCTGACATGGTGATACCTCGGCAATGTTCCACGTCAGGGAAGCTTGAAGACAGCCCGTCTGCCTCCAGCTGCTCCCTGCACTCAGTGTCACTCCTGCCACCAACCTGTGACCACGCTGAGGCCTGAAGGCTCTCTAAGCGTCTCTGCCTGAGGGCGGCTGGAATGTTTCTCACTGCTGTTCTCAGCCTGGCGACCTCCTACAGGCAGACACTGTATCCTCTGGGCGCAGCTTTTTCCTGGACGATCAATGGGAGGCTGATGCCAAAGCTCAGGAGGTGAGAGACTAAGGGAATCTGACCTCAAGGAACCCCTGCAGTCCAATCTCAGGTCTTTGTGAATAAAAAACAACATAACTGCAACTGCTGCTCCCTATCTGCACCCACCCCTGCCCATTGCTGGTTCTCTCTGTCTCTGTGGCAACAGGGGTCATGTTTCCTCTGATTTCCTATGCTCTGTGAACACATGCTCCTTGCCCTCAGCCAACAGGCTCCCAGTAAAGACAGTCCTTCCTGTAGGAAGCCAGTGGGAAGGCGGCTCTGACAGCCACAGGCAGCAAATTCCCTGCTGGAAAGGAGTCACCTTGACGTTTGCGGACCCATGTTCTCAGAATCGTGTGTTCCTGATCTCCTGGCTGTGTCAGCATTATAATGCATGGCTCTGTGACCAGCAAAATCTGTGAGAGTTAAGGAGAACAACATACATAGCTCTGACCTCATCATTTTATAGCTCAGTCAGGGCACCTGCCTTAGGCCTGTCAGTTCCCTAGAATTTTCTGGAAATGAAAGATGAGGGCTTCATAACATGAATTGGGAATAAAACATGACAGTTTAGTAAATGTAACACATTTAAAAAATATATATTTTATTGATTTTTTTTACAGAGAGGAAGAGAAAGGGATAGAGAGTTAGAAATATCGATGAGAGAGAGACATCGATCAGCTGCCTCTTGCACTAGCGGGGATGTGCCCGCAACCAAGGTACATGCCCTTGACCGGAATCGAACCTGGTACCTTTCAGTCTGCAGGCCGACACTCTATCCACTGAGCCAAACCAGTCTCGGCATGTAACACATTTTAATGAACCAAATAAATAGACAAATGGGGATCAGCTGTGGGCTGAATAAGTGCATTTGTTTTACTATCATCTTTTTGGAGTGACCTTGGTGGAATGGTGGTGTAAGGGTGTATGTTTTTCCCTCCCCCTGAAATATCAATAGGTTAGCAATAAATTCAATGAAGAGATCCCTACTCAACACAGAAGCATGCCTGAGAGACGTGCACAATGAAACATGTAAAGGCGGGCTCCCAGGAATGAATGGGGAGATGAGAAAAGAGAAAAGCACGGGTGGCCCATACATGCAGCCCTGCAGCAGCGGGGAGCTGGCAGCTGGGCTGGGAGAGGGGAGGAAACCCAGCAGCAGGAAATTCCTTTGGTGAGGGGCGGGGGAGGGAGGCCCAGCAGGGTGGGCTGCAAGCAGCCAGATAGTGATAGTGTCTGAGTTTGCAGACACCTGGGAGAGCAGGGTTCTCCCATGCTGGGTGGTGTCTCAGACAAAGAAACAGACCACAGAGCCCTGCGGCTGCTTGAGCTCCCAAAACTCCCCTCCTGTTAACCTGGGAGTCTGGCTCAGGAGCATAGGATCTGTAAACCAAGAGCTGCTGTGGTAGAATCCTGTTTCCCTCTGTGACTGAGCCCCAAGAGGGTGTTTGGGGTGGGATCCCATGGAGGTCACTGGTCACCATTAAGGTGAGAGCAACACAAACCCCACCCCCAGGCGGCAAGTTGCACTTTTATGGAAGTTGAGTCGGTTCAGCACTGGAAGACCACAGAGGTAGAAATCTTGCCATTCAGTGCATCTACTGGAAAATAGCAGAAAGACCTCCTCAGAAATAAACGCGTAAGGAAACGAGGACAGCAAACATCATGAAGAACCACAGTATTGAAGATGACCAGAAAGAAAATGAAAAAAATCCAGAGAACAGGGTGGAACTCATGGAAATATGTGATATAAATGACGGCAGTTTTGAAAATACTCAGTGAGATGCGAGAAAATACAAATAGGCAATTCAGTGCACTTAGGAAACAAATCAATGAACAAAACAAGGAAATTTAAACTTTAAAAAAGAAACAATCAAAAATCCGGGAAACGAAGCATATGATTAAGATTAAGAGGAAACTACTGAGCCATAGCGATCAGAAAAGAAAAAATAAAAAGCATCTAAATTGGGGGGTAAAACTGTCATTATTTGCAGAGTACACAGAAAACCCCAAAGACTCCATCAAAGAAGTGAAATATAGTGGCAACCATACTTTGGTAAAAACTACTGTTTAAATTTTAGCCTTGCTATCTGACTTCGACCTTTGATTACTTGCTGAGGAGTGGAAAATTACTGACCTTGCCTGGAGGGTAGAAAGTTACTACGCCCTCCCCCTCCTGGACCTGAAGGCCAAATCAACAGTCTGGGTTAGTCAAGGCTAAAAGAACAGAACGAACCAAGAAGGGAGATTAGGCCATCTAGCCGATGCTTGCAACCACAAGGTTAAGCGATATAGAAACGACCTCCACCCCCTTATTTGAAATGTACATAAAAAGCTGGATTTGTAACTGCTTGCTGCTGTTTGCTGCCTGCTCCATCCTGGCGGCGGCAGCCCAGATTCGAATCTGTAATAAAATTTGTTATTTGACTCCGCAATTGGCTAGTTGGAGTTGTTTCCCGGGTAGGGGTCTCTGCCTCTTGGGTGGTCTCTTCTCCATTCAACATTTGGGGGCTCGTCCGGGATCAGAGACCCCCAGACGGGCAGACACCCCATTCTCGTCGTCCGGACTACTTGAACGGCGCCAGTAAGTAGAGGCCTCATTTGTTCCTTGTGTTTCTTGTTCTTGGTTGCTCGCGAGCGCTTGGGATCTGAGAACGGCGGGACGCTGCCAGAAGTTCTCAGATCCGGCCGGAGTGGGGGACGCCCCACCTGCGGTCTTGGTTTCTTGATGTTCGAGTGGGTGGAAGTGTGAAAGAGATGCTGTGGTATGTCTGGTTTTTTGTATTTCTAGGAATGTTACTTGTCGTCCTTGTTTTGGACTTATTTGTTGCCTGTTTATAGATTGGGAAGAAAGAGAGAAAAGGGACAAGGAAACTCGAGGGAGAGTCACCTAAGTCCCCTTGAATGTATGATTAAAAATTTTTTCTGACTTCAGAAAAGGGTGAAGGCTATGGTGTTTCTGTAGATGCCTTCACTCTCCGGAGACTCTGTAAGTTGGAGTGGCCGAGATTTGGGGTTGATTGGCCTTCAACAGGGACCCTAGAAATGGGGCCCTGTACGGAAGTCCGGCGGATAGTCTATGGAAGCCCCGGGCATCCGAACCAAATTCCCTACATTGATATTTGGATTGATGTTCTTTTTGATAACCCCAAATGGCTGAAGGAGCATGGTTATCTCTCTGACAAAGGAAAATTGGGAAAGAAACCTTTAATTTGTTTAAAGCTGAGTGCTCTGATGGCTAGCAAACCACCCCGAGTGGCCACTGGGATTCCTTTTTCCCAGGGGTGTTTTGTTTTCTATCAGAGGGGAATTAGCCCGCCTAACAATATTTATGTCAGAGACCAAATTCTAAAGTTAACTAGACTACTTGGACACTTTTCACCGTGTTCTATTAGGGGGCTTAAAGGCACAGTTAAAATTCTCCCATTCTCCTTTTCAGTCTTATCAGAATCTGAGATCTTTATCTGTAGGAAGATTTGAGGTATAGTTATAGACTTTTGAAGGTCATAGAAAGAAGGTTTAAGTTTTTATGAAAGTTGTGCATGTGATGAGAAGGAGAAACACGGAGAGAGGGAAAGAAAAGAGACTCTGGGAGTCCGAGAGGGAAGGATTTAGACAGAAGCAGAAACAAAGATTGGAAGAGAAAGTGATATGAATGTATAGGTGTAAGTATATATGTGAGAAAGGGAGGGAGAGAGACAGGAAAGGACAGAGATTAGAGAGGGAGAGAGACAGAAGGTGAGGCCAGAAGAGACAGAGACGGTCTAAAAGAAAGGAAGACTTAGACTCCTAGGGTTTTTAACCTCCAGGAAGAAGACTGACAGGACCAGGGCTCCTTTCAATTAATCCCCCAAGGGTAACCTTACAAGTGAGAGGCAAAGCTATTAATTTCCTGGTGAGCACTGGGCAGTTTATTCAGTCTTGACAGAGCTGATGGGACCTCTAGGAAGATATCAATCCAGGGAGCCACCAGACAAACTGACTGTTTTCCTTGGACATCAAGAAGGACTGTAGATGAAGAAGGAACATGTACTAGAGGAACGCAGCCGCTAAACTGGACTGAAGTAGAACAACGGGCCTTTGAGGAGCTAAGCACCTGCCCTAGCCTCGCCAGATGTCACGAAGCCCTTCCACCTTTACGTGAGTGAGGTAAGAGGCATTGCCAAAGGGGTTCTCACTCAGACTCTAGGTCCCTGGAAGAGACCTGTGGCCTATCTGTCTAAGAGACTAGACCCTATGGCAGCAGAGTGGCCAGTGTGCCTCTGGGCAGTGGCCATCATTTGAGGCCATCTGACTCCCAAAAGCAGTTACAATAGTACACTGCAAAGGACATCAGAAAGGGGAGACAATTAAAGCCAGAGAAAATAGAGCCACAGACCAAACTGCAAAGGAAGATGCCCAAAAACCAGTGGGGCCTTTACAAGTCTTAGTAACCCTGACAGACCCCAACCTACACCAAAAAAGAGGAAGAATTGGCTGAACAGAAGCAAGTCATCGAAGGACCAGATGGTTGGTGGACCCTACCAGATGACAGATTGTTGGTCCCAGAGGCTCTAAGTCGGATATTAGTTGCCCAGTCACACCAGGTTACCCACTTAGGTATCATCAAGACTTCTGAATTTCTGTGAGGCAGATACTACGAAGCTCAAGTAAGGTATAAGTACATGCTAGTTTTTATAGACACCTTCCCAGATTAGGTTGAAGCATAGAACAGAAACTGCCTCTATAGGAGTCAAGAAATTACTCCAGGAGATTATACCTAGATTCGAGCTGCCAGTAGTCATAGGATCAGATGACAGCCCAGTCTTTATAGCAAGGTATCTCAAAGTATAGCTCAAGTCTTAGGACAGGCATGAGTAGAACTCTAAAAGGTTTAATTAAAATTGTCCGAAAAACCGGTGAAAATTGGACCAACCCCCTGCCGTTCACCCTCTTATAGGCCAGGTATACCCTCTAACGGGAGAGGTTCCCCCCCTCTTTTTGGGATCAAGTATGGTAGACCTCCCTCCATCCTTCCTGGGGTCAGGGAGAAACTGAAAGCTAGAATTCATAACCATTCCCTTGCTCAAGTCCTTACAGGCTCTGCAATTTACCCAGAAGCCATGCATAAGCTTATTCCAGATGCACTGCCAGTGTCCCCCGCGGACCCTGTACACCTCATCCAGCCCAGAGACTCTGTGGGTAAAGGAGTTCACTGCCCAAAGACTCACTCCAACCTGAAAGGGACGCTACACTATTATCCTGAGCACACTCACGGCTATTGAAGTAGATGGCACCCAAACCTGGCTACACCACTCCCAGTTCCTGCACAGGAAATAACCTGGATCCTGGCAACCAGCAGCCTCACCCGTGAGATCTCTAGCCTGGCCTCCACACAGGCCAGGAGGAGACTTGATGCCAGGAGGGGAATTGGACTTCAGTGAGGACAGTACTAACGGGAACTGTAGTACTAGAGGTTTTGGTAACTATAAAAACATTTTTGCTAACCAAGTAAGAAAGTCCAGGGCTAAGTAAGGCTAAATGTACTAGGGGACTGGAGAGCAAGGAAGTAGGATGAGTCAATGATTTGACTCATGTACATAAAAAACCAGTGGGGAATGAAATATAGTGGCAACCATACTTTGGTAAAAACTACCGTTTAAATTTTAGCCTTGCTATCTGACTTTGACCTTTGATTACTTGCTGAGGAGTGGAAAATTACTGACCTTGCCTGGAGGGTAGAAAGTTACTACTCCCTCCCCCTCCTGGACCTGAAGGCCAAATCAACAGTCTGGGTTAGTCAAGGCTAAAAGAACAGAACGAACCAAGAAGGGAGATTAGGCCATCTAGCCGATGCATGCAACCACAAGGTTAAGCGATATAGAAACGACCTCCACCCCCTTATTTGAAATGTACATAAAAAGCTGGATTTGTAACTGCTTGCTGCTGTTTGCTGCCTGCTCCATCCTGGCGGCGGCAGCCCAGATTCGAATCTGTAATAAAATTTGTTATTTGACTCCGCAATTGGCTAGTTGGAGTTATTTCCCGGGTAGGGGTCTCTGCCTCTTGGGTGGTCTCTTCTCCATTCAACAAGAAGTACTAGACTTAATAAATGAATTTGGCAATGTAGCAGGATACAAAATTAACACCCAGAAGTCTATGGTTTTTTTATACACCGATAATGAGCTGACACAAAAAGAAACTAAAAACGCAATCCCATTTACCATCACACCAATAAAATTAAGATACCTAGGAATAAACTTAACTAAGGAGGTAAAAGACCAGTACTTGGAAAACAATAGGATATTGTTTAAAAAAAAAAAAAAAAAAAAAGAGAGAAAGAAAGAGAGAGGGAGAGAGAGAGAGAGAGAGAGAGAGAGAGAGAGAGAGAGAGAGAGAGAGAAAGAAAGACATAAACGGTAGGGAGCTGCTATAGGGTTAAACCTCAGACTGACTGTGGCAAAGCCACAAACAAGTCGCAGCTTAGAGGGCACAGCCCTCTTAGCATAATTAAGTTTGACCTTATGACACTCCCTAGATCCTTTCTGGATAAGCTAATGGACTGTGGGAGGTGCAGAAAGTGCTGCAAAAACAAGTGAAACTCACAAGAACATTGTAACCATGGTGACCACTTTCTTGTTTACCTCTGGCTATAAAATAAAGCATCAGCTTGCCCTCTGTGGTCTCTCTCAGGCACAGGAGATTCTCCTAGACTCAGTTTATTCTCTTTGTCTGTCTTTTCTTTGATCCTTTGCCTTCCCCCCTCAGGCTCGGCACAATAAACAAATGGAAGAATATACCATGTTCACAGATTGGTAGAATCAGCATCATTAAAATATCTATACTACCTAAAGCAATTTATAGATTTAAAAAATCCCCATTAAAATATCAACAGCATATTTCACAGACCTAGAACAAATGCTCCAAAAATTCATATGGTATAAAAAAAGACCCAAATAGCCACAGCAATCCTGAGAAAGAAGAAGAAAGTTGGAGGGATCACAATATCAGATACCAAACTACATTACAAAGCCACAGTTCTCAAAACTGCCTGGTACTGGCACAAAAACAGATATATAGACCAATAGAACAGAACAGAGAACCCAGAAATTGAACCAAGCCATTATGCTCAATTAATATTTGACAGAGGAAATGAGCATACAATGAAATCAAGACAGTCTCTTCAATAAATGGTGCTGGGAAAATTGGACAGGTTCATAAAAAAAAAATGAAACTAGACCACTAATTTACACCATATATGAAAATGAACTCAAAATGGATAAAGGACTTAAATATAAGATGGGAAATAATAAAAATCTTAGAAGAACCCATAGGCAGCAAAATATCAGACATATGTCATAGATATATCATTAATGATACAGCTTTTAGGGCAATGGAGAGTAAGAAGAAAATCAACAAATGCGACTACATCAAAATAAAAAACTTCTGCACAGCAAAAGAAACCATCAACAAAACAAGAAAGCCCACTGCATGGGAAAACATATTTGCCAATGTTATATCCGATAAGGGCAAAATCTCCAAAATTTACTGGGAACTCATACAACTTAACAAAAGGAAGATAAATAATCCAATAAAAATGGGCAAATAGACCCTTTTACAAAGTGAACATACAGAAGGCTGAGAGATATATGAAAACAAGTTCAAAGTCACTAATCATCTGAGAGATGCAAATCAAAACAACAATGAGGTATCATCTCACACCTGATGACTATCATCAATAAATGAACAAACGTCAAAACCGGTTTGGCTCAATGGATAGAGTGTGGGTCTGCGGACTGAGGGGTCCTAGGATTGATTCCGGTCAAGGGCATGTGCATTGGTTGTGGGCACATCCCTGTGGGGGCTGTGCGGGAGGCGGCTGGTTGATGTTTCTCTCTCATCAGTGTTTCTAGTTCTCTATCCCTCTCCCTTTCTCTCTGTAAAAAAATCAATAAAATATATTAAAAAAATAAAATAAATGAACAAACGACAAGTGCTGGTGAGGATGTGGACAAACAGGAACCCTCATGCACTGCTGGTGAGAATGCAGACTGGTACAGCCACTGTGGAAAGCAGTATGGAGTTTCCTCAAAAAACTAAAAATGGAACTCCCATTTGACCCAGTTATCCCACTTCTAGGAATATATCCCAAGAAACTAGAACCACCAATTAGAAAGGATATATGCACCCCTATGTTCACAGCAGCACAATTTACAATAGCTAAGATTTGGAATCAGCTTAAGTGCCCATCAGCAGAAGAATGGACTAGAAAACTGTGGTACAGTGAAATACTATGTTGCTATAAAAAAAAAGAACTCTTACCATTTGCAACAGTATGGATGGACCTGAAGAGCATTATGCTAAGCAAAATAAGCCAGTCAGAGAAAGATAAATATCACATGATCTCACTCATTTGTGCAATATAATGAACAACATACACTGATGAACAAAAATAGATCCAGAGACAGGAAACAGACTGTCAAATCTCAGAGGTAGGGAGGGAGGAGTGGGGGTACGGATAAGAGATCAACTAAATCAGGAAGAACTGGAAAACCTAAATAGACCAATCAGCAGTATGGAAATTGAAACAACCGTAAAAACCTCCCCAAAAAAACAAAGTCCAGGACCAGATGGCTTCCCCAGTGAATTAGACCAAACATTCAAGGAAGATTTAAAGCCGGTCCTTCTCAACTCTTCCAGAAAATTGAAGAAGAGGCAACACTTTTTACGAGGCCAACATAACCCTGATACAAAAACCTGGCAAAGAAAGAAAACTACGGACTGTTATCTGTGATGAATACAGAAGCAAAAATCCTAAACAAAATACTAGCAAATCAAACACAACAGTACATCCAAAAACTAGTACATTCTGATCAATTGGGATTCATTAGGGGCAAATCAGTCAATGGAATACACAAAATTAACAAAAGAAAGAATAAAAGTCATGTGATCTTATCAATAGGTGTAGGAAAACCATTTGATAAGATACAACAACCATTTATAAAACACTCAATACAATAGAAATAGAAGGAAAATACCACAACATAATAATGGCCGTATATGATAAACCCTCAGCTAATACCGTTTCCCCGAAAATAAGACAGTGTCTTATATTAATTTTTGCTCCCAAAGATGCGCTAGGTCTTATTTTCAGGGGATGTCTTATTTTTCCATGAAGAAGAATATGGTACACATTTATTGTTAAATGAAAGTAAAGGAAATTTATTACCTGTATACGGTACAGTAGTACGGTAGTTGTCAACACAAACCAGACAAACTGTGAATCCTACAGTATCAAGAATTTACTCATTTATTCAATAACAATCATATCATCATCTTCTGGAACATCATCATAACAATCCAATTCCTGAATTTTCTGGTGAATTTCTTGTGATTCCATTTCTTTCAGAATCAGTGGACCAAATCTCTCATGTTTAGCAATAATAGCATTCTGAGACAGAGCCTAGAGGGGGGCTTATTTTTGGGGGGATGTCTTATATTTCACTCAGAAGGAAACCTGTAAGTAGGTCTTATTTTCGGAGGATGTCTTATTTTCAGGGAAACACGGTACCACACTCAATGGTGAAAAACTGAAAACTTTCCCTCTAAGATCAGGAACAAGACAAGAATGTGCGCTCTCACCACTCTTATTCCACATAGTTCTGGAAGTCCTAGCAGAGCAACGAGGCAAGAGAAAGAAATAAAAGGATCCAAATAGAGGAAGAAGTCAAACTGTCGCTTTTTGCAGATGACATGATTCTGTATGTAGAAAACAATAAAGACTCTACCAAAAATCTATTAGAAACAATAAACAAATACAGTCAAGTTGCAGGATACAAAATCAATGTGCAAAAACCCATTGCCTTTCTGTATACCAATGTTACCGGGAAACCTCTGGTTGGGCTCAGGCTGCCTGCCGCTGTGTCCAATAACGAAGGATGGGTTGAATCATATTATGTGTTTATTGAGGCCAGCCAAACAATAAGACAAGGTGCTTACAAGCATCAAATTCTGCCTTCCAGCAGGTGCAGGGGACAGGATTATATAGGGGAAGGGACTAGGGTGCTATGTGCAGTCCCGGGATCCGAAGATGTCAGGATTGTCCTTTAGTCATCAGGAGATGAGATGAAGTTGATGAGATGATGTTTTGATTCTTGGTGGGTCGTCTGATCATGCTTACTGTTTCTGCTTGCTGGATTCACAGCTGAGACACCTCCTCAATCACTTCGTATAGGCCCTGGAAATGAAACTTGAAGAAAAGCTTAATCCTCTATTCACATAAGTATATGTGTTCTAATATTTAAAATAATATGATTACTTTTCAGTTTAATTTAGGTATTCTTTTATATAGAGTATAAGTCTTCCCATTTACTAACAACAAAACTTCAGAAAAAGAAATGAAAAAGTCATTTTGCAATTGCAACCAAAAGAATAAAATACCTAGGAATAAACTTAACAAAGAATATTAAATACCTATATACTGAAAATTACAAAGCATTATTAAAAGAGATTGTAAAAAAAACAAAAAAATGAGAAAATAACCCATATTCATGGATTAGAACAGTGGTAGGCAAACTCATTAGTCAACAGAGTCAAATATCAACAGTACAAAGATGAAATTTCTTTAAAAAAAAATATTTTATTGATTTTTTACAGAGAGGAAGGGAGAAGGATAGAGAATTAGAAACATCGTTGAGAAAGAAACATCAATCAGCTGCCTCCTGCACACCCCCAGTGGGGATGTGCCCACAACTAAGGTACATGCCCTTGACTGGAATTGAACCTGGGGCCCTTCAGTCCGCAGGCTGACGCTCTATCCACTGAGCCGAACTGGTTTCAGCTGAAATTTCTTTTGAGAGCCAAATTTTTAAAACTTAAACTATATAGGTAGGTACATTGTTATTAACTTAATTAGGGTACTCCTAAGCTGGCTTTTGCTAAAAACTCAAGGGGCCAAAGAGCCGCATGTGGCTTGAGAGCAGTTTGGGGACCACTGATTAGAAGAACTAACATAGTTAAACTAGCAATATTACCCAAAACAATATACAGATTTAATGCATTCCCCATCAAAATCCCAATGTCATTTTTTAAAGAGAAAGAATGAGAAACCATCAGATTTGTATGGAACCACAAAATACCCCAAATAGCCAAAGCAATCCTGAGGAAAAAAGAACTGACTTCAAATTATACTACAGAGCAAGATCATCAAAACAGCATAGTATCGGCAGAGAAACACACACAGATCGATGGAATAGGACAGAGCCCAGCTACAAAACCATAGGTTAATTTCAACAAAAGAACCAGAAACACTCAATGGGGTAAACACTCTTCATAAATGGTGCTGAGAAAACTAGAAAGCCACATGCAAACAAATGAAACTAGATTAATTTGTTCCCATGTACAAAAATTAATTCAAAATGGATCAAAGACCTAAATATAAGACCTGAAACAATAAGTTACATAGAAGAAAATATAGGTATCAAACTTATAGACCTTGGTCATAGAAGACAATTTATTAATGTGATCCCGAAGGCAAGGAAAGAAAAGTAACAAATAAACAAATGGGACTATATCAAACTCAAATGCTTCTGCACAGCAAAAGAACACAGAGGCAGCCTCCCAGGACCAAACAAGAGACGGTTGGACCTGCATTACCACCATTTATCCACCATCCAGAACTGAAATATCATTGCTGACATGTACACATAAGGAAGTTGGCCCAGAAAGAAACTCACTACAGATTGATTCTTTGCCTCTCAGCATAACCATTATTGCTTGTCTGACTTTCGGTTCTTTTTTTTTTTTTTTTAAATATATTTTATTGATTTTTTAGAGAGGAAGGGAGAGAGATAGGAAGCTAGAAACGTCAATGAGAGAGAAACATCAACCAGCTGCCTCTTGCACATCCCCTATTGGGGTTGTGCCCGCATCCAACGTACATGCCCTCGACCGGAATCGAACCTGGGACCTTTCAGTCCGCAGAACGACACTATATCACTGGGCCAAACTGGCTTCAGCTGATTTTTGGTTCTTATAAGTGTATGTCTAGTAGCATATGATCTCACTCATCTAAGGGAAATGATGAACAACATAGACTGATGAACAAGAACAGATCTGGAGACAAGGAAGCATAGATCAGACTGTCGGACCTCAGAGAGAAGTTAGGGGAGGGTGGGGGAGAAATCAACCAAAGGACTTGTGTGCATGCATATGAGCCTAACCAGTGGTCACAGACAACAGGGGGGTGGGGGCATGTGTGGGGAGGGGTTTGGGATGGAAATGGGGGGATGATGACAAATATGTGATACCTTAATCAGTAAAGAAATTTTTAAAAAACATTTAAACATACACACACACACACACACACACACACACACACACAGAGGCAGCCAAACATATGGGAGATGACATTAGCTCGACAAAGGTTTAATTTTCAAAATATATCCAGAATTTGTAGAACTCAACACCAAACAAACAACCTAATCAAAAGGTGGGCAGAGGACCTGAAAATACACCCCTCCCAAGAAGACATACAAACAATAAGGATGTTCAACCTCACTTGCAATATGGAAAATGCAAATCAAAACTACATTGAGATGCCACCTCATACCTGTTATAGAGTGGCCATTATCAACAAGACAAGCAATAATAGTGTTGGAGAGGCTGTGGAGAAAAGGGAACTCTCATCCTCTGGTGGTGGGAATGTAGATGGTGTAGCCACAGTGGAGAGCAGCCTGGAGATTCCACCAAAAAAAATGAAGAATAGAGCTACCATACGACCTAGAAATCCCTCTCCTGGGAATACACCCAAAACTCTTAAAATCGTGCATTCAGCCAAAACTGGTTTGGCTCAGTGGATAGGGCGTCAGCCTGCGGACTGAAGGGTCCCGGGTTTGATTCCGGTCAAGGGCATGTACCTTGGTTGCGGGCACATCCCCAGTGGGGGTGTGCAAGAGGCAGCTGATCTGATGATTCTCTCTCATCGATGTTTCTAACTCTCTATCTTTCTCTCTTTCTCCCTGTAAAATATCAATTATATATATATATATATATATATATATATATATATATATATATATATATAAATCATGCATTCACAAAGATATATGCACCCCTGTGTCCATTGCAGCATTATTCACAATAGCCAAGACATGGAAACAACCACGACAGAAGACTGGATATAGAAGATGTGGCCCATCTACACAATGGAATACTTCTCAGCCATAAGAAAGGATGAAATAGCTCCATTTGCAACACCACGGATGGACATTGAGAACATACGCTAAGTAAAATAAATCAGACAGAAAAAGCTAAAAACCATATTTCATTTCTATCCTATATACTAAAGAGGTAATATACAAATTAACCCTGACACCCTCACAAGATGGCTACCTACAACCAGGCCAGCAAGGGGGTTAGTGAAGGATGACCAAACTACTTAACAAGAAGGCTGCATGTGGCAACCAGGCTGGCAGGGGGGTTGGTGAGTGATGACCAAAAGACTGAAGAGCAGGCTGTGTGGGATGACCAGGCTGGTAGAAGGGGAAAGTTAGGGGCTATCAAGCTGGCAGAAGAGGGCAGCTGGGAGTGACCAGGCTGGCAGGGAGGGGGCAGTTAGGGGTGACAGGGTCAGGGTCAGCAGGAGGGGCAGTTAGAGGCAATCAGGCCAGCAGGGTGGGGGGGGGCAATTATGGGTGACCTGGCTGGCAGTGGGGGGTAGTTAATGGTGACCAGGCCGGCAGAGGAGGCAGTTAGGGGTGATCAGGCAGGCAGACAGGTGAGTGATTAGGAGCCAGCAGTCCAGAATTGTGAGAGGGATGTCCGATTGGAGAGGGAACACCCCACCCCATGCATGAATTTCATGCACCAGGGCACTAGTTTTAAATAAATGCTCAAGAAAACTTTGGTTACTTTCTTATTTTTTTTTATATATTTTATTGCTTTTGTACAGAGAGGAAGGGAGAGAGAGAGTTAGAAACATCGATGATGAGAGAGTCATCGATCAGCTACCTCTTGCACACCCCCTACTGGGGATATGCCCACAACCAAGGTACATGCCCTTGACCGGAATCGAACCCAGGACCTTTCAGTCCCCAAGCCGACGCTCTATCCATTGAGCCAAACCGGTTTTGGCAAAACTTTGGTTACTTTCAATCAGCATTTCTGGTTTTATAAAAGTAAATATAAAAAAAAGGAATGAAGACTTTTAAAAACTCTTAGAGACTTTGTATCTTTAAAGAGAGGCTTTGTTCTTACACAAGAAATAATATAATAGCTTCCATTTTATTATTATTTTTTTAAATATATTTTATTGGTTTTTTACAGAGAGGAAGAGAGATATTTAGTAACATCAATGAGAGAGAAACATCGGTCAGCTGCCTCTTGCACACCCTCTACTGGGGATATGCCTGCAACCAAGGTACATGCCCTTGTCCAGAATTGAACCTGGGACCCTTCAGTCTGCAGACTGACGTTCTATCCACTGAGCCAAATTGGTTTCAGTAATAGCTTCCATTTTAAACTTGGGCCATACATGGTAGCTTCTGACAAAGCTAATGTGACAGAATTGACCATGGAGATATCAAATTGTTGGTGAACATAAAAATACATTTGAAGGGGACTAGCAATCTGAATCTGTCCAGTAACTTGCTTTCTAATGCACATTCTTGCTAACCAATAATTAACTCACTGTCCCTTCCTTAATTATCTGATCTTGCAAGACCTATTTACCTAAATACTCCCATTTTACAGATGCCATAAACCATGAACCGTAGGCTTTTAGCTGTGGTCTTACATCTCCCATCCAAACACATGTGGCTTTTTGCAGAGCCCAAGGAAGGTTCAGAAGTCTGATCAATCTTTGGGGGACAAAGAAACCAAAGGGTATAAAGGGAAAGCTTGCTCCATATTCAACAGACTCAGAATTTGGAGAACTGACCCACTGAGTCACGGTACTAGTACAGGTGAAACATCTGAAAATAAATGGGTTTATCCTGAATATCCAAGTACCCCTGTGTATTTTTTGGTCACCTAGTAATTTCTGTAACAAAATCAATAATAAAAATAAAAAATCTGTGGGATATTTATACCATGGAATACTATAAAAAAGAGAGATCTTGCCCTAGCTGGTTTGGCTCAGTGGATAGAGCATCAGACTGCAGACCAAAGGGTCCCGGGTTCAGTTCTGGTCAAGGGCATGTACCTTGGTTGCAGGCTCCTTCCTAGCCCTGGCTCTGGTCAGAGCTTGTGCAAGAGGCAACCAATTGATGTGTTGCTCTCACATTGATGTTTCTCTCTGTCTTTCTCTCTCCCTTCCAACTCTCCCTAAAAGTCAATGGAAAAATATCCTCAATTAAGGACTAACAAAATAAAGAAAGAAAAAATGATAATAAGAGGGATCTCTAATCCCTTGGGACAGCATGGATGGACTTAGAAAGTATTATGCTAAGTTAAATAAGCCAACTGAGAGACAAATACCACATGATCTCACTCATTTGTGGAATCTAATGAACAAAATGAATTGACCAACCAAATAAGACCGGAAGCAGGAAGGCATGGAACAGACTGACCTACCTCGATGTGGGGTTGGAAAATGAGAAGAGATAAACCCAAGAACTTACATACTTCTATGCAGAGTCCATGAACACAAGCAATAGGAAGGTGAAGACCTGGGGGCAGGGAGGGGTGGTGGGGAGGGGCTTGGAGGAGGGGGATAAAGGGATGAAATGGGAGATATCTGTAAATACTATCAACAATAAAAATATACTTAAATGCAAAAATAAAAATAAAGAATGTAAAAATATTTTAAAATGAGAAATTAATTTTTCAAAATATAGAAACTATAATTAGTACAGAGAATTAGCGAGTTTATTGAAAAATTCATCCGGAAAAATACACATACTATCGAGTTCACAAAAAAATTGTGTATCATTTTAAAGGTAGTTCAAAATGTGTATTATTCTTGTCTCAGTATGAAAAATGTGTAAACTTGGGTCTTATCTGCAGAAAAGCAATCACAACATTCAGCAAGTGAGAGAGAAGGAAGTTTGAGCAAGTGATGGGCGCAGTGTTTTCTCCTCAGAAACACTCGGTGAGGATTCAGCAAGGAGCAAGTGGAGGCACTAGCACTTTCCCGGCGCACACTGTAACCTAGATGCCCGGTTCCTTGGGATCTGTGTGAGCAGCGTTCCAGTGCAGACCCTCATCCTCAGAGAAGGGCTTGGCTGCGGCGAATGCCAGTTACTGCACCACAGGAACCGGAGGTCTGGAGACATGGTGCAGGCTGAGCAGTCTCAGAGGACAGAGGGAGAAGGAGATGAGGGAAACGTGCCCTGCCCCGGGCACAGGTGATAGGGCGGTGAAGGCCTGGGGCATGTGGGAAGCCGGAGGAGGGG
Source organism: Pipistrellus hanaki (assembly GCF_964339955.1). Taxonomy (NCBI): domain Eukaryota; kingdom Metazoa; phylum Chordata; class Mammalia; order Chiroptera; family Vespertilionidae; genus Pipistrellus; species Pipistrellus hanaki. The sequence goes on along the minus strand of NW_028182304.1, from coordinate 7,837,930 downwards.
CCATGGGGCGGATATCGGCGATGCTCTCAACAAGACAGATGTGAAAAAGAAGCGGTACATTTCTATCCTTAGGCAGTGACCTGTTATCCTAGTGACAGATGCTTTCTGGTGACTGTCAGGAGGGATCCTTGCACCTGCTTTTCAAGGCCTCCCCTTTGGGCTGTGGGGATGTTTCCTGCGTGTCCATGCAGGTGTGAACACTGCCTCCACCGCGCGCCCCGATTCCTCTGCGCTGGGCCCTGTCACCTCACTGCCGCAGGGAGCACAGCAGTCTCCTGGCTGATGCTTCTGCGCCCACAGATGGAGCCAGAACTGTTTCTTGAGAAATGGCGGGAATGGCACCGGCACCGAGAGAAATCTCAAATTGCTGATAGGATGGGTCATAAGCCATCATCCACACAAGACCAGCAGCGGTGGCCCTGGCGCTCTGTGTTCTGTGTTCCCCTCTCTCTCCTGTCTGAACCTCAGTACCGGAGCCCGCCGTTTAAAGGACTGTGACAGGGTTCTTTTAGCAGAGAAATACTGGGTCCTCTGTCTGCTCCAACCCAACCACCTGTGAGCAAATTACCCTTTGAGAAATTCCTGTATATTCTATTTTTTTAAATCCTCACACGAGGATATTTTTTCCATTGCTTTTTAGAGAAAGTGGAAGGGAGGGGGAGGAGAGAGAGGAGAGAGAGGAGAGAGAGAGAGAGAGAGAGAGAGAGAGAGAGAGAGAGAGAGAGAGAGAGAGAGAGAGAGAGAAAGAGAGAGAGAAAGAGAGATGTTCAGAGACACATCGATTTGTTGCCTCCCACATGTGCCCAGACAAAGCCAGAGATCGAACCTACAACCCAGGTACAAGCACTGGACTGGGAATTGAACCCATTGACCCTACAGTACATCAATGTTGCTCTAACCTTTGAGCAACACCAGCCAGGGCAATTCTGTCATGTTCTAGTAAATAAATAAAAACAAACCTGTTATTAATGAACAACCACAGGCCAACAAGGTATACAATGTGGATGAAATGGACAAATTCCCCTTCCCCCCAATACAGTCTTCCAAAACTGAATCAGGAAGAATCAAAAAACCTGAATAGGCCAATAACAATGGAGGAAATTGAAGCAGTAATCAAAAAAACTCCCAGAAAACAAAAGCCCTGGTCCTTTGGCTTCACAGAACAGTTTGCCAAAGTTTCAAAGAGAGCTAGCACATGTCCTCCTCAAACTATTCCAAAAACTCCAAGAGGAAGGAACACTTCCAAACTCTTCCTATGAAGCCAGCATAATCCTAATTCCAAAACCAGAGAAAGACACTACAAAGAAAGATAATTAGAGGGCAATATTGTGATGAAAACAGATGCTAAAATCCTCAACAAAATATTAGCAAATCAATCAAGCAGTATGTTAAAAAGATCATATACATGACCAAGTGGGATTTATCTCGGGGATGCAAGGCTGGTACAATATTCACAAATCCAATAAATGTGATATATCACATAAACAAATTGAATGACAAAAACCACATGATCATTTCAATAGACACAGGAAAAGCATTTTACACAACCCAACCTTTTTTTCTTTTTATTGAAAACTCTCAGCAAAGTGGGAATAGAGGGCTCATACCTCAACATAATAAAGGCATGATATGTCAAACCTACAGTCAACTCTACAGTAATGGGCAAAAACTGAAACCATTTCCCCTAGGAACAAGACAGGGATGTCTGCTTTCATCACTCTTATTTAACACTAGAGACCCAATGCATGAAATTCGTGCAAGAGTAGGCCTTCCTCCCCCTGGCTGCTAACACTAGCTTCCTTGAACCCGGGATCTGGGCTTCCCTCACAGCCCCAGCTTCATCCAGAAGGTTTCTGGAAGGATGTCTGGTCTAATTAGCATATTACACTTCTATTATTATAGATAGTACTAGAGTGCTAACCACAGTGATCAGACAAGAAGCAGACATAAAAGATATAAAAATTGGTCCTGACTGGTTTGGCTTAGTGGATAGAGCGTTGGCCTGTGGACTGAAGGGTCTCAGGTTCGATTCCGGTTAAGGGCATGTACCTTGGTTGCAGGCACATCCTCAGGAGGGGTTGGGCAGGAGGCAGCTGATCAATGTTTCTCTCTCATTGATGTTTCTAACTCTCTATCCCTCTCCCTTTTTCTCTGTAAAAAGTCAGTGAAATATATTTTGAAAAAATTGGAAAGGAGGAAATAAAACTCTAATTATTCACAGATGACATGATATTATACATAGAAAACCTTAAAGAATCCACCAAAAACCTACTACATTTTGCAGGGGCTGGATGCGGCAGGGGCCAGACATGACGGGGATCTCCCTTTTCCATGACCCGCATGAAAAGAGAGATGAACGAACCGGTTTTAAGTAGAGGTGGCCAGGGATAAAGAAATAATAGAAATAAAGAGAGAAGACATAGAGATAGATTTTAAGCTGGGAGCTGGGAGGGCCGCCCACCTCCTCTGCTGGAGAGGCAGACCAGGACCTCCTTTTTGTGGGATCGAACCCTGGGTTCAAAAATAAGACCACCGGAGGCTGATTAATTAATTTTAAAAAGCAGGCAAGGATTTATTGACTGGCCAGGACAGCCACAAGAGCACCACATGCAGGTGGACTCCAAATGACTGCACCGTTTCAGGGGTAGGCAATTCCTTTTAAAGGTTTAAACCACAAGAATTTTCCTTTTGTTCCTAAAATCCTAAAGACTAAATTCTAAAGTCTGGGGACAGCCCGCAGGGTTGGTTCCCAGTCACATCCTGCTGGACATTGGAATGTGGCCCTAACTTGCAATAGCGATAACACAGAAGCAGAGCTCAGCGGTTAGTCTCTAAAGGTTATCTACAGTTTCTATCCCTGAAGCTACTGAGTCAGTGGGAATCAATCTCCTATGGTCCTGGTCCCAGGCAAGGGAAAATTGCCTTAGCCTCCAAGTCTTCACCTGGAAGCTGAGGTAAGTACCCTGTGTTTTAATCAGATGCAGGGGCCAAACTAGAAGGGTTAAAATTCAAACAGCAGTTTTTACTAAAGTATGGTTGCCACTATATTTCATTCCCCACTGGTTTTATGTACATAGTCAAATCATTGACTCATCCTATTTCCTTTAAGGGCATTCTCTATTTTGTTTTTGTTCTTTAGTTTCATAGCACATTTAGTCTTTATTTAGTTTAGCCCTGGACTTTCTCACTGGCTAGCAAAAAAAAAAAATGTACTTACAGTTACCAAAACCCCTAGTACCACAGTTCCCATTAGTACTGTCCTCACTGAGGTCCAATTCCCCTCCTGCAGGCATCAAGTCTCCTCCTGGCCTGTGTGGAGACCAGGCTAGGGATCTCACGGGTGAGGCTGCTGGTTGCCAGGATCCACGTTGTTTTCTGTGCAGGAGCTGGGAGTGGTGTAGCCAGGTCTGGGTGCGTCTACAGCCCTGGACATGCTCAGGACAACAGTGTAGCTTCCTTTCAGGTTGGGGTGAGTCCTTGGACAGTGAACTTCTTTACCCACACTGAGTCTCTGGGCTGGAAGGGGTGTACAGGGTCCACAGGCAGCACTGGCAGTGCATCTGGAACAAGCTTATACATGGTTCTCTAGGTAAACTGCAGAGCCTGTAAGGACTTGAGCAAGGGAATGGTTATAAATTTCAGCTTTCAGTTTCTTCCTGAGCCCGGGAAGGATGGAAGGAGGTCTACCATACATGATCTCAAAAAGGGGGGGCGGGGACCTCTCCCGGTAGAGGGTACACCTGGCCCATAAGAGGGTGAAGGGCAATTTTCACCAGTTTCCAGGACAAATTTAATTAAACTTTTTAGAGTACTGTTCATGCCCGTCCTAAGGCTTGAGTTATACTTTGAGATACCTTGCTACAAAGGCAGGGCTGATATTTGATCCTATGACTACTGGAAGCTCAAATCTAGGTGTGATCTCTTGACTACTATAGAGGCAGTTTCTGTCCTAGTTGGGTATGCTTCAACCTAACCTGAGGTGTCTATATAAACTAGCATGTACTTGTACCTCAATGCTGATGGCTTAATCTCTGTGAAATCCACTTCCTAATGCTCTCCTGGGGAATTTCTCTGGGACCCAAATTCCCAGGGGGACCCTCCTACCTTAGCATTTACCTGTATCTGCCTCACAGAAGTTTGGAAGTTCTTGGTGACACCTAAGTGGGTAACCTGGTATAACTGGGCAACTACCGTCCAACCTAGAGCCTCTGGGATCAGCAGTCTGTCATCTGGTTGGGGCCACCAACCATCTGGTCCTTTGATGGCTTGCTTCTGTTCAACCAATTCCTTCTTTTGTTTGGTGTAGGTCGGGGTCCGGCAGGGTTACTAAGACTTGTAAAGGCCCCACTGGTTTTTGGGCATCTTCCTTAGCAGTTTGGTCTGTGGCTCTATTTTCTCTGTCTTCAATTGTCTCCCCTTTCTGATGTCCTTTGCAGTGCACTATTGCAACTGCTTTTGGGAGTCAGATGACCTCAAATAAGACTAAAATAATGTCCTTTCTGGCTGGAGTTGGTAACCCTCTTTCCCAGTGAATGGCACAGTGTCCCCATCAAAGGGCCTAAATTAAGGCCAAAAGTTTACTGATGTTCCTCTGTTCAGGAACTGTGCCCAAATGGTATGGTCCAGGGTGACTACTGCTGTTCCTGTATATCATATCCCATCCTAAACATAACTGCTCCCATCAGTATACAGTACCTCATCTGCTGATGACAGCAGGACATCTGTCAGTACTGCGTCTGTTACCTCTATGCGGTCATGAATAGGTTCCTCTGGGTCATCTGGAAGCAGGCTGGCAGGGTTCATGGCCAGTGTCTTATGGAACCGGATGCAGGGTTGGTCCAGTAGAAGAGCTTGGCACTGGGTTATATTTGACATCCATCTCTCTGGAGCACCTCAAAGGAGGGCCTCAACGGCATGGGGTGTTGTCAGGGCTAGCTCCTGGCCCAGAGTCTGCTTATCTGCCTCATTCACCAGCAATGCTGTGGTGGCCACTGCTCAGAGGCACACTGGCCACCCTGCTGCCACAGGGTCTAGTCTCTTAGACAGATAGGCCACAGGTCTCTTCCAGGGACCTAGAGTCTGAGTGAGAACCCCTTTGGCAATGCCTCTTACCTCACTCACTTTGTGACATCGGGCAAGGCTAGGGCAGGTGCTGAGATGAGAGCCTTCTTTAGCTTCTCAAAGGCCCGTTGTTCTACTTCAGTCCAGTTCAGCGGCTGCATTCCTCCAGTATTTGTTCCTTCTTAGGTCTACAGTCCTTCATGATGTCCAAGGAAAACAGTCAGTTTGTCTGGTGGCTCCCTGGACTGATATCTTCTTAGAGGTCCCATCGGCTGTCAAGACTGACTAGACTGCCCCAGTATCCACCAGGAAACTAACAGTTTGCCCTCTACTTTAAAGGTTACCCTTGGGGGCTAAATTGAAAGGAGCCCCGGTCCTGTCAGTCTTCTTCCTCTAAGTTAAAAAAAAAAACCCTTGGAGTCTAAGTCTCCCTTTCTTTCACACCGTCTCTGTCTCTCTAGACCTCCACTTCTACTGTTTCCTTCTCTCTCTTCTCCTTCTCCTCACATGCACAACCTTCATAAAAACTTTCATTCTTTTAAATTAGCCTTCAAATCTTCTTTCTATGTTCTTTAAAAATGCATAACCATGCCTCAAAAAACTCCCATTATTTTAAAATATTTAGAAAAGGCAGAGGGAAGAGGGAGCACTCTGTTCCCTGGTCTCCAGCCGCTTGAAATTTAAACTGCCACATTCTTCCTACAGATAAAGATCTCAGATTCTGATAAGCCTGAAAAGGGGAACGGGAGAATTTCTAACTGCGTCTTTAAGCCCCCTAACAGAACACGGTGAAAAGTGTCCAAGCAGTCACGGGGGGTTTTGGCGTCTTATAGGGGTACAGGGGGTCACAGAGGAATTTCTTTCCTCACAGCAGCCACCTCCAGCTACTCTAACAACCCCTGGAGGGAATAGACACCAGGTGGGCTGAGGCAGAGGGCGCGGGTCCAAGGGGTCCCAGGTGGTGAAGGTGGTGCTTCTACTCAGAGGCGTTTTCATCAGGCTGTCTGCCGCTTGCCTCCTGCTAGCAAAGGTGCCGTGGGGGAACGGGTGACCTCTATACTGCAATCAGACTCCCTGACCTTTCTGACAAGCTCTTACTGATTTTAAAATTATAATTTAAGAGTTGACACACACACAAGGACCAAGTGGCCCACAAAATATTTTCCTTTTCTTTTAAAGATTTTACAATGTACTGTAATCATTAATTACATTAAACTTAAATGGCCAATTGAAACAAACAGTTCTGAGACCATTCCTCCACCACTGATCAAGACTGGGTGGCGGCAGAAATAAGATTCACTTAGTTTTTTTTTTTTGAGCTTGCTGGACAGACTTGGCAACTTTGCCAGCTCAAGCTTCCTTCTTGTAAATAGTTAACTTTAGAATTTGATCTCTGCTTTTAATTTTTGTACCACAATTGTTACAATTTCATACCTTCAAATCAATAAACATAGACATAAATATTGTTAGGTGGGCTGATAACCCCTCTGACAGAAAGCAAAGCACCCCTGGGAAAAAGGAATCCCAGTGGCTACTCGGGGCGGTGTGCTAGCCGTCAGAGCACTCAGCTTTAAACAAATTAAAGGTTTCTTTCTTTCTCTTTTTTTTCTTTTTTCCACAGATTTTCACACTTACATGAACAAATAATTATACCCAAGTAGATAAACAAAATATCAAACAAATATCTGTACTTATATTCTTTCAGTAAACAAGTAACATTACAATGTTTTAGCAAAACAGAAATGGCACTCATGTTGGACAAAGGAAATAAGACTAATATTCTAGGAACTGTGAGGGGAAAGTTATCCTACAGACCGGTGTTGACCTGGGAAAAAGAGTTTTTAAATCAAAAGCATTAACATCAGAGCTGTATTCGTCCGCCCGTTTCTTGAAGTCCTGGAAATTTTTCAAAAAACATTGTAGAGGGGTGCTTTGCTTTCTGTCAGAGGGGTTATCAGCCCACCTAACAGAGACATAAACGAACCTTGAACATTTTGATGGAGACCAAAACACAAAACAAATAGGCCTGACACAAATACGATAAAACACAAGACAACCCGTCCAGACACCGAGGGCCGAGGACACCACACCCTAGTGTCCCCCCTGAGCCTAGGACACCATCGTGTCCTCCAACTAGAGTCTGGAGGTTAAGCTGCGTCCAGCCCTCCAAGGACCCTTACCCTTTTTGAGATCTCAACCATAACCTGGGCGCCTTACCTTATGAGACCGGTCTCCCTTTTTCAATAAATCCTTGGGGCTTCTCCAGCTAAGGTCCCCGAAAGGAGGGAGAGCCTCCTGTGGAGGACAAGCCTCCTGCCCCTTCTGGGGGGTCCCTCTCTCCTTTCGCAAGAGGGAGAGCCTCCTGTGGAGGACAAGCCTCCTGCCCCTTCTGGGGGGTCCCTCTCTCCTCTCACAAAGGGAGAGCCTCCTGTGAAGGACAAGCCTCCTGCCCCTCTGGGGGTCCCTCTCTCCTCTCTTTCGGTATCTCGCTGGGGGCCTCCAACTGTTGTGGGGTCGAACCCTGGGTTCAAAAATGAGACCACCGGAGGCTGATTAATTAATTTAAAAAAGCAGGCAAGAATTTATTGACTGGCCAGGACAGCCACGGAGCACCACACGCAGGTGGACTCCAAATGACTGCACCGTTTCAAGGGTAGGCAATTCCTTTTAAAGGTTTAAACCACAAGAATTTTCCTTTTGTTCCTAAAATCCTAAAGACTAAATTCTAAAGACTGGGGACAGCCCGCAGGGTTGGTTCCCAGTCACATCCTGCTGGACATTGGAATGTGGCCCTAACTTGCAATAGCGATAACACAGAAGCAGAGCTCAGAGGTTAGACTCTAAAGGTTATCTACAGTTTCTATCCCTGAAGCTACTGAGTCAGTGGGAATCAATCTCCTGTGGTCCTGGTCCCAGGCAAGGGAAAATTGCCTTAGCCTCCAGGTCTTCACCTGGAAGCTGAGGTAAGTACCCTGTGTTTGAATCAGATGCAGGAGCCAAACTAGAAGGATTAAAATTCAAGCAGCAGTTTTTACCAAAGTATGGTTGCCACTATATTTCACTCCTGAGCCATGCAGTACATCTATTTATTCTCCAATCCAACAAGGGGGTTTCACAGGAAAACAAGGATCCTGGGAGGGCCCAGGTCCCACCCACTCCTTCCTCTGGTCAAACAAAAGCCAGGAACTAAGAACATTTCCACACTCCCAGGGCGGGAGTGCAACTGACATGACTCTGCCAATATCCAGGGCCCAGTCAGCAACAATCTAAAGAATGTTCATTTGTCTTCCCAGGTGACCCTCTACAACATTTAATAAACAAATTCAGAAAAGTAGCAGTATACAAAATTAACGCCAAGAAATTAATGGCATTTTTATTCACCAATAATAAATTCTCAGAAAGAAAAACTGATCAAACAACCCCATTTACAATTGCAACAAAAATATTAAGATACTTAGGAATAAATTTAACCAAGAAGGTAAAAGACTTGCACTCAGAAAACTATAGGATATTGAAAAAGGAGGTAGAGGAAGATATAAACATATAGGAGAATACACTTGTTCATGGATTGGTAGAATCAACACATTAAAATGTCCATACTACCCAAGGCAACCTATGGAGTCAATGCAATCCCTATTAAAATATTAAAAGGCATATTTCACAAAGCTAGAACAAATACTTGAAACATTTATATGGAACCACAAATAGCGGCAACAATCTCAAGAAAGAAAAACAAAGTTTCAGGGATCACAATACCAGATATCAAGTTATATTACAAAGCCACTGTAATCAAAACAGCCAGCTACTGGCACAAGAGTAGGCGTACAGACAATGGAACAAAACAGAGTCTCCAGAAATTAACCCAAGCCATCACACTCATTTAATATTTGACAAAGGAGGCAAGAGCATACAATGTTGTCAAGACAGTCTCTTCAATAAATAGTGTTGGGAAAATTAGATACATGCAAACAATAACAACAACAACAACAACAACAACAAATAAAAACACACGCAAAAGAACCAACTTACACCATGCACATGAATGGATAAAAGACTTAAATAAATGTAAGCTGTGAAAACATAAAAATATTAGTTGAAACTATAGGCAGCAAAATCTCAGGCATCTTTAGTAGCAATATGTTTACCAATGCATATCCTCAGGCAAAGGACAGTAAGGAGAAAGTAAACAAATGGGACCACATCAATATAAAAAGCTTCTGCACAGCAACAGAAACCATCAGAAAAATGAAAAGGGAGCCCACTGTATGGGAGAACATATTTGCCAATAATACACCTGATAATATCCAAAATATATAAGGAACTCATACAACTTAACAAAAGAAAGACAAACATCCAATCAAAACATGGGCAAAGGACCTGAATGGACACTTCTCTTTTACATGGCCAAGAGACACATGAAAAAGTGCTCAAAGTAACTGATCATCAGAGAGATGCAAATTAACATGACATGAGGTACCACCTCACACCTGACAGAATGGCTACCATCAACAGGATGTGGAGAAAAGGGAACCCTCCTGTACTGTTGGTGGGAATGCAGACTGGTGCAGCCTCTGTGGAGTTTCCTCAAACAATTAAATATGGAACTGCCATTTGACCCTTTGGTCTCACTTCTAGGAATATATCCTAAGAAACTCGAAACACCAATCAGAAACAATGTATGCACCCCTATGTTCATAGCAGCACCATTTACAATAGCTAAGATTGGGAAACAGCTAAAGTGGATAAAAAAAAAAAAAAAAAAAAAAAAAAAAAAAAAGCTGTGGTTGCCTGACCAGTGTGGCTCACTGGTTGAGCATCAACTTATGAACCAGGAAGTCACAGTTATATTCCCCGTTAGGGCACAAGCCCAGGCTGTGGGCTCCATCCCCCTTGGGGGAGGGAGGGTGTAGAAGGCAGATGATCAGTGGTTCTCTCTCATCATTGTTGTTTCTCTCTTTCTCTCCCTCTTCTTTCCTCTCTGAAATCAATTTTTAAAAAATTATTTTTTTAAAAGGCTGTAGTCATTTATACCATGGAATATGATCCAGCAGTAAAAAAGAAGGATCTCGTTGTTACGCCCAGACTTCGTGATCCCCAAGGACCACCAGGGAGCCGAGTCCGATGCAATAAACAAAAGAGCCTTCTCCATGCTAGCATGGGCCCCCCAACTCATGCCGGCAGCATGGCGGAAGAGTGTGAATTTCTCCCAGTCCAGGGGTTTTGAGGGCTAGGGATAACTCCGCCCTGCGGGGCGGAGTTGGGAGCTCATCCTCACCCCGCCCTACCCTCTCATTCCCCCCTTGTCTAATGTGCCTAGTCAAATCATTGACTCAGCCTACTTCCTTTCAGCATAAACAACAAATACAATTATCAAGATCCTTAGTACCACAGTTCCCATCAGTATTGTCCTCACTGAAGTCCAGTTCCCCTCCTGCAGGCACCAGTTCTCCTCCTGGCCTGTAGTTGCAGGATCCAGGCCATGCAGGAGCTGGGAGTCATGTAGTCAGGTCTGGGTGCCATCTACTTCAACAGCAGTGGGCGTACTCAGGATAACAGTGCAGCATCCCTTTGAGTCCTTGGGCAGTGAATTTCTTTACCCACATTGAGTTCCGGGGCTACAGGGTCTGCGGTGGGCACTGGCAGTGCATCTGGAACAAGCAAACTGCAGAGCCTGTAAGGACTTGAGCAAGGAAATGGTTACCATACAACATGATCCCCTCCCAAAAAGGGGAAACTTGTCCCAGTAAGGGGTACACCTGGCCCTCAAGAGGGCAAAGGACAGGGGGTTGGTCCAATTTTCACCGATTCTAAGACACATTTAGTTAAACCCCCTTCCTCCCGAGTCACACCTACCTGTCCTAAGGCTAGAGCCATACTCTGAGATACCTTAGCTACCAAGGTGGGGCTGTTATCTGACAGTGGGGTATACCTCAACCTAATCTGAAGTGTCTATAAAAACTAGACCTTAATGCTGGTGGTTTAATCTCTGAAATCCACCTACCAATGCTCTCCTGGGGAGGTTCCCTGGGACCTGAATTCCCAGGGGGGATCCCCTTACCTTGCTTAGCATTTACCTGTGCACAGACAGTACTTCTAGCAACTCTGCCTCACAGAAGTTCAGAAGTTGGTGACACTTAACCTGGTGTCACCGGGCAACTCTGACCTAGAGCCTCTGGGACCAACAGTCTTGTCATCTGGAGGGTCCATCAACCATCTGGTCCTTCAGTGGCTTGCTTCTGTTCAGCCAATTCCTTCTGGCTGCAGTTGGTAACCCTCTTTCCTCTGTGGATGGCACAGTGTCTCCATCAAAGGGCCTGGATTAAGGCCAAAAGTTCTGGAACTGTGCCCAAATGGTGTGGTCCAAGGTGATTACCACTGCCCCTGCATATCAGGTCCCATCCTGAACGTAACTGCTCCCATCCGTGAACAGTACCTTGTTGTCTGTTACCTCTGTGCAGTCATGAATGGGTTCCCTCATCATCATCTGGAAGCAGGCCGGCAGGGTTGATGGCCAGAGTCTTATACCTCCTTCACCAGCAATGCTGTGGTGGCCACTGCCTGGGAGCACGCTTGCCACCCTGCTGCCACAGGGTCCAGTCTCTTAGACAGATAGGCAACAGGTCTCTTCCAGGGACCTAGAGTCTGAGTGAGAACCCCTTTGGCAATGCCTCTTACCTCAATCACGTAGAGGTGGAAGGGCTCCTCAACGCCTGGCAAGGCTAGGGCAGCTGCTGAGATGAGAGCCTTCTTTAGCTCCTCAAAGGCCCGTCGTTCCACTTTGGACCAGTTCAACAGCTGCATTCCCCCAGTACGTGTTCCTTCCGAGGACCACAGTCCTTCTTGATGTCCAAGGAAAACAGGCAGTTTGTCCGGTGGCTTCCTGGGCTGATTGATGTTCGGGTCCTATTGGCTCTCTCAAGACTAAATAGGGTGCCCCAATGCCCATCAGGAAACTAACAGGCTTGCCTCTCCTAGCTAACCTGTCAGGACATACTCTTTATAATTTTTATAAAAATCTTATCTTCTAAAAATACATAACCATGCCTCAAATTTTAAAGAAAAGGCAAGGGAGGAGGGAGCAGGTCCAGTACCTGTTCCCAGGCCTCTAACAGCTTGAATTTTAAAATATCACATTTTTCCTACAGTTACAGATCTATCTGCATTTCTAAGCCCCCTCTACTCCCCCCACGCAGAACATCGGTGAAAATTGTCCAAGCAGTCTCGGGGGGTTAAATCATACAAATAATTGTTTTCACATTGTTTTAACACAATTCTAAATAAATTATAAACCTTTGTGATGAAGTCTACTAAAACCTATAAAGTAGATACACATGACTGAAACCAAAAATGATTCCCAAAGTTTAAACAAAATACAAGATGCAGATACAAGCCCAAATTCAACAACAATGGCATATGAGAAAAGCAAAACAAAACAAATCAAATATAAAAGTTTCATGTTACATTAAACATTACTTCAGAAAAATTGACTTAAAATAATTTTTAAGTGTAAGCATTACATACTTTTTCATCTGACAAATGAGAATAAATCAACCCTTGAGATCTTTGATCATTACTGCTTATTCTTAACACATATAATACAGTTTAGCCTGCCATATTCTAGGCATCTACAATAGTTACTGCAATTAACTTTTCCTAATTCAATTTATACTTTGAGCTTTTAAAGCTGGCAAGTCAAATATATTGTATTTGGCATTTTTTTAGATTAATAACATTACATTTCTAATACATCCTGCTTATTTAGGGTAAAGTTTCAGCAACAGATCTAATCATACAGTTTTTTCAGATCTCAAAATTTTTTTCTGAAGTTCAAACAAAGCACTGAATAATCTCTTTGTAGGAGAGCTAATAGTCTTGCACTCTCCGGCCTCCCCTAGACCTCTCCACACCAGAGGCAGTTTACTAGGATTTAAGACAATGTCAGAAAATCATAGGTCAATCACAATTCATACTTAAGTAGCTATATGACTCTGCTTAGCTGATACCAATGACAAGGAAGAGGAACCATTGTAAGCAAGGCTATCTGGGCTGCTTCACCACCAATCACCTGCCACTCCCTGCTGCTGGAGCAGCATTCAAATGCAAATGAACACATTCTTTACCTGAAGACTCTCAGCCATTATCATCTAGTTTCTGCCTCAAGGCTGGGAATCTCAAAAGCTGCTTACAATGACTTGGGAAACTAGTTTTAATTTATCTCCCAGTTATCTTCACCATTTTTAAAGCTCATTCTGTACACAGAAAAGTTTTAAGCACAGCCCAAAACTATGCGCACTCATTTTGAACTGGCCTTTTCACTTTACTGAGCACAGAGATTCACCCTTGAGCTCTTCTCCAGTACCAATGTCTCCAGGGACCAGATGCCTCCACTCTGGCCCAGGCCCCTAGGGCCCAGGCCCCTGGAGTGAGGCTGCTTTGGCCACCCCAGCCACACTACTCAGGTGGCCCCCAAGGGGAAAGCACGGAGCGCCCCAGCGGCTTCCCGGCTCCACTTCCCCTTCTCCAGGCAGCCAGCAAATTAACCCAGGTGCCTGCTCCCCGAGCAAGGCCACCACTGCCCAGCCGCGCTCCACCGCGCAGACTGAGCCACTAGGGAGCGCCCCCTCCGACCCAACGCGGCCAGGGGGCCCCCGCACCACCACTCGGCCACACTTCACTGGCTCCATCCTGGGGCCACACTTCGCAGGCTCCATCCTGGGGCGCCATGTCGCCCGCAGATACCAAACTCAGACCTGGGAAAGGCTCACTTTCCGCAGGTGAGGCAATGGCTCACGCCATTCCTCTCCCCATACGAGGGTCCCTCTCGGGCCCTCCCGGGAGGTCAGAACGCCTTCTGATCCTCCTGCCCGTGGCCTTCATGGTGCGTCCACCAGGCGTCTTCGGGCACCAATTCCATGAGGGGTTTTACGTCCCTCCAGAGTGCTCACACACCTACCGCGGCCAGTCAGACTCTCCGGACCGGGGTTTCCCTAATGGTCCTGGGTGGGGATCCCGGACAAATTCCCCCATATGTTACGCCCAGACTTCGTGATCCCCAAGGACCACCAGGGAGCCAAGTCCGATGCAATAAACAAAAGAGCCTTCTCCATGCTAGCATGGGCCCCCCAACTCATGCCGGCAGCATGGCGGAAGAGTGTGAATTTCTCCCAGTCCAGGGGTTTTGAGGGCTAGGGATAACTCCGCCCTGCGGGGCGGAGTTGGGAGCTCATCCTCGCCCCGCCCTGCCCTCTCACTCGTACCCTTTGAGACAGCATGGAGGGACGTGGAGCTTATTATGCTGAGTGAAATTGTAAGTCAGAGAAAGACAATTATCACATGGTCTCACTCATATGTGTTATCTAATGAACAAAATAAACTGATGAACAAAATAGATCCAGAGACATTGGAAGCATGGAACACACGGATGAATCTCAGAGGGAAGGCAGGGGTGGGTGGGAAGAGATCAAGCAAAGAACTTGTATGCACTAATGCATGGCCCATGGACACAGACAATAGGCTGGGAAGGCCTGAGGGGGCGGGGCCTGGATGTGGATATGAGGGGAAAAGGGGGACTTATGTAATACTTTCAACAATAATGATTTTTTTTAATTAAGTAAAATGCTTTATTATCCAAATAAGTGCACTTGGCTTTTTGAATCTTTTATTCATAGTGAGTGAATTTTTAAAAACCTGTTAATTTTTTAAATTATACCAGTGAGAAGGCTAAAAAGGGCTAATTCCAATGTAAACCTGATATTTGGAGGCTAGAGATCTGAATCCAAGCCAGCAAGCTCAGTGTGCATTCCTGATACCCTATAATTAATCCCTCTCTCCTTCCCAGATACTGGTCTTGCAGAACCAGTTACTGAGGCCATTGGACTGTGGACAGTGCACTGCCCCGGAGGAGGGAGGGCTGGCTATTAACTCGCAAAAAGGACCGGAAGCATAATCCATGTTTGTGGGACAAAGATCACAAGGAGGGGGATGTAAGGGAGGGCCCCATGCGTGTTCCTCCACTCAGATTCGGAGGCTGTTCCCTGAGCCCGCCGGCGTATTAAACAGCATCCCTCCACTTCTTGGAAGAGTCCTTGGTTTTCTTTGGTCTTTTGCAACACCTGCAGAACATTTAATTACATGACTCAATGTATTGCTTACATATTTCTCTTCTGTTCTTATAATAATGGTGCGGGTACTGGGTGCATGCCTGATGTGTTTTCTTATGGTGTACATGAAGTGTCTTCCGAACAGCAGGGCCAAACATTTGAAAAGCACACGCTAGCCGAAGGGTTGATGTGTAGCCCATGCTCTGCACTTTTAAAATTTGCGGAAAATGTTGAGTCGGTGACAAAGGTTTCAGGGCAAAGTAGACACTTAACAATATTTCTAATGTCTGGGCAAATCATGCCATTGGATAATGGTGGGTGAATGAAGAGCCAATTGCAACATTTTACTTCATTAATTTTTTACTCTGGGCGTAGCCCACAGACGGAGGCGGTTGGGTGCCAGCTCTGTGGCCACTGAGGGGGTTGCATTTTGCAACAGTCTAGCCACCCATCAGGGCAGGGCTTTCTCCGGGATGGACGGACAGACGCTGTGGCGGTGCTGTGGGGCTGCGTGGCGCATGGGGCTTCCCGGGCCCTTGGCCGAGGCGGGAGCCGGCGGGCTGCGCCTGGGCCCCACTGGGCAGGCAGGCCAAGCCCGTTCTCCGGGTTGGCCTGCGCCTTCGGCTTGGGGAGCCCTCCGGGGACAGCGGCTTGGGCAGCAGTGGCCCGAGCTCCGTGTGTTCTCTCTACCGGTTGGCGATGGTTGGCAATGTCCCCCCGGGCAAGCGCACACCGGAGGGCGGAGGGGCTGAGAGCGCGGCTGACGGAGGAGAGTGAGGAGGCAAACCTCCACGTCTAACACCCCCCCCCCCCCCCCCGCCATCCAGCCACTGACTCTGGAGCTTTGATCACACACCCAGGCGCCCCAAGAACCCAGACTGGCCGCCCACATGGCTGCCCCGCTGTCTGGATGGAGGGCAGGGCCCTGGGGGGCTGATGAGGCCGCAGGGAAGGCTCTGCCCAGTGGAAGGTGCACACAGAGTGGCCTGGCCGCCCGGCCCGGGGGAGGGAGGAGGGGCGGGTTGGGAGCACAGGGCAGCTCACTTGGTCCTCAGTCCGGGGCACAATGTCCCTGGGCCCCGTGAAGCCCTCCGGACTGCGGCAGGGCTGCGCACCCCAGGTCTGCAGCTTGTCTTCCGGAGCCCCGGTGCTCACTTAGCCAGCGAGGTGGGCGCTCCTGGGGCTGGGCTCCGGCAGCGAGCGTCTCACCCTGCACAGGTCTGGGGGACCCTGCATAGGGACGGCTGTTCCCAGCTGCCGGGGTACTGCCACCCCGCATCAAGGAAGTTCCTTCATGGAGGACAGGCACTCCTCGGCCTGGCCGTGGGGAGGGGGGGGAAGAGGGGGGAGGGGGGAGGAGGGGAGAAAGGACGTGGTCTCAGACTTACCAAGTGAGCTGGGCCTACCCTGAGCCATCACACAGAGGGGCCTGCACTGGCTGCGGGGCCTGCTCAGGGCAGCCTGTGGGGAGGAGGGAAGGGAGGCCGGATCGTCAGGGCCATAGGGGCTTCCGCAGCCCGGATTCCTGGCCACGCTTTGGGACATGGAGATGCCCCTTGGGCACAGGGTGGGGTCCTGTCCCCACGAGGCAGTTGGGCAGGTTTTGCACCCTGAAAGCCTGGGTTCCCCTTGTGGCTCTGGCTTTCTCCCCACACTGTCTGAAGCCAGGTTTCCCCCTCCTTCCCCCAGAGGAAGCCTTGTCTGTGGAGCATGGCCAGGTCCAGGTTTTCCCCCTCCTTTTTGGGGGTTGAGGGGTTGTTTTGGCATTTTTAAAAATATTTTTTTTATTGATTTCATAGAGAAAGGGGCTGAGAGAGGGAGAAAGGAACATCAATGCTGAGAGAGAATCAAGGATCGGCTGCCTTCTGCACACCTGCCACTGGGGATCTACTGCAACCCGGGGCCTATGCCCTGACCCAGAATCCAGTCTGCAGGCCAAGGCGCTGTCCACTGAGCGACCCAGCCAGGGCTGTTGTACCAATTTTGGCCTCAGGGCTTGCCTGTAGTTAAGGGACAGAGACTGGAGTGTTTGCAGGCAGCAGAGGAAGGAGGCGATTGGTGAGAAAGGCTGCCACACAGCCAGTCTTCCCACGGCACCACACAGGTCCACCCGGCAGCTCTGGGACCAG
Source organism: Pipistrellus hanaki (assembly GCF_964339955.1). Lineage (NCBI taxonomy): Eukaryota > Metazoa > Chordata > Mammalia > Chiroptera > Vespertilionidae > Pipistrellus > Pipistrellus hanaki. The sequence goes on along the minus strand of NW_028182304.1, from coordinate 7,820,640 downwards.
GCATGGCTGTGTGAGCAGCTCCGACGCGGTGGGTGGACCACTAGGAGCTTCAAGTGCAGGGCCTGCACTCAGGCTCCTCACCAGGAGCTCAGCGAGCAGAGGTTCCCTACTGGAGCCGAATGAGGTCACAATGATGCCAGAGGATCAGAGGCCAAGGCATTTGGAGAGAGAGGCCACAAAGTAAGGAGGAGTGGCTGTCAGGGACCTGACGGGGAACCAAGAGGTGGGCCAGGCCTGGGGGACCTCTGAGGCTGCAGTGCTGGGAGGGGGGCCTGGGCTCGGTGGGAGGAGCACCTGAGCCTGGCGGCCAGCATGGGACCCAGCAGGCAGCAATGACGCAGGAGCCAAATTCTGCTCAATTTTTTCTATTTTCTGTGTGAAATGTCACCTGGGGTTCTGTGGGCAGGAAATAGTGGGCTAGGGCAGCCATCAGCTGATGTGCAATCTCTTTTCACTGACGGCTTGAAGTCGGCAATCTGGTCCGGGATGGTCCTCATTGGAAGAAGGCGAGGCAAAGGCCTTGAGAGCCTCGCTGTCCCTGAGAGGAGAACCTGAGGTGCAGTCCTTCAGCCCTGCATCACCACGGCTCTCACTGAACCCCACCAGCTCCTAATGGCCCAGGTTTCCCAGGAAGCCTGGCCATGCCCTGAGCTCAGCAGAGTCTGGTGATGAAGCAGAGTCACCCTGCTTCCTGGCACAGAGTACTGTGCAAAAATCGTCTCTCCAACAAACGGTGCTGGGAACACTGCGCAGTGCATACAAGAGTGAAACCAGACCACCACCCCACATCGCACACAAGAATAAACTCAAAATGGATAAAAGATGTAAGTCATGAAACAAAAATAATACAAAAAATGTAGGCAACTGAGTCTCAGACATCTCACTTAGCAGAATGTTTGCTAATACACTGCCTGGGGTTAGAGAAACTAAAAAAAAAAAAATAAACAAGTGGGACTACATCAAACTCAAAACTTCTGCACAACAAAATCAACCAGCATGAAAACGAAAAAGGAGCCCACTGCATGGGACAACATATTTGCCAAAGATACATCTCTAAGGGGTTAATTTCCAAAAAACTTTTTTTTTTCATAGATTTTCACACTTATATGAACAAATAATTATACCTAAGCAGATAAATAAAATATCAAACAAACGTCTGTACTTATACCTTTTCAGTAAACAAGTAACAATATAGTGTTTCAGCAAAACAGAAATGGCACTCATGTTGGACAAAGGAAATAAGACTAATACTCTAGGAACTGTGAGGGGAAAGTTTTCCTACAGACTAGTGTTGACCTGGGAAAAAGAGTGGTTAAATCAAAAGCATTAACATCAGAGCTGTATTCGTCCTCCCATTTCTTGAAGTCCTGGAAATTTTCAAAAAACACTGAGAGGGGAACACGGAGACACAGACAAACGTTGACCCATTTTGACGCAAACCAAAACACAAAACACAAAACAAATTGGTCTGACACAAACATGACAAAACACAAGACAACCAGTCCGGACACCTGGGGCCGAGGACACACACACCATAGTGTCCTCCCGGGCCGAGGACACCGTCGTGTCCTCTGGCCAGAGCCTGAAGGTTAAGCCGTGTCCAGCCCTCCAAGGACTCTTACCCTTTTGAGATCTCAACCATAACCTGGGCGCCTTACCTCCTGAGACTGGTCTCCCTGATTTCAATAAATCCTTGCGGCTTCTGTCTCCTCCTGTTGAAGGGAGAGCCTCCTGCCCCTTCTGGGGGATCCCTCTCTCTTCCTGTTGGAGGGAGAGCCTCCTGCCCCTTCTCCTTGCTTGGCGAGGTAGTGGAGACAGTAGTGGCCACATAAGGGGGTGGGCAAGGGAATTTCAGGCCCAACATCGGGTTCCTCAGGAGCCTCTAAAACTGGGGGTGCTGAAGGCGCCTGAATCGGCTTCTCTCTGCTCGCCTGTGGCCGCGCGAGTAAGACGGACCTGGGTGATCTCTTTCCCAATTTTCCTTTGTTAGGGAGACAACCACACTCCTTCAGCCATTTGGGGTTATCAAAAAGAACATCAATCCAGATATCAATGTATGGAATTTGGTCCGGATGCCTGGGGCTCCTATAGACTATCCGCCGGACTCCCGTGCAGGGCCCCATGTCTAAGGTCCCTGTTGAAGGCCAATCAACCCCAAATGGCCACTCCAGTTCACAGAGTCTCCGGAGAGTGAAGGCATCTACAGAAACACTATAGCCTTCACCTCGTTTTTTTTTTTTGTTTGTTTGTTTGTTTGTTTTTTGAAGTCAGGAAAATTTTTAACCATGCATTCAAGGGGACTTAGGTGACTCTCCTTTGAGTTTCCTTGCTCCATTTCTCTCTTTCTTCCCAATCTATAAACAGTTAGGCAACAAATAAGTCCAAAACAAATCCAAAAGAGGAAAAACGAAAACACTTTTACCAATTCCCACACACTCGATTGCGGCCGCACTCTCTCAACACTCACAACAACACTCATTCAGACCAGAACAACACTCACTCAGACCAGAATCAGGGAGTCTCCAGACTCCAAAACCAGGCAGAACCAGGGAGTCCCCAGACTCCAAAACCAGGCCTCGGTGGTCGTCACCACCTCGGTTGCGAACCGGGAGTTTAGCGGCGTCCCGCTTCCCGAGTTCATGATAACAGGGTACGTACCAAACCAGGACAAGAAGCTTCAAGAACCTTAAAAGAGAAACCAGGCCTGACTTACCGGTGCCTAGCAGGCAGATCCGGGCGTGGTCCGATGTTCCAGAGGACTTGAAATTTCTTAAATTTCTGAGAGGGGCTTACTGAGAAGCCCCCCTGGTGGGATCTCACTGGGGAGCCTCCAAATGTTACGAAGCGAGTCCCCAAGAGATGAGCCACCGGAGCCAATTTGATTAAACATGCTAGAATTTATTACAGATTCGAATCCGGGCTCAAACCTTGGTGGACGCAGCACCCAGGTGAGAGCCCCGATGGAGGGGCAGTCCCTCCTCTTATAGCTCTTTTTCCCATCCCATCCCACTGTTGGTCTGTCACTCTCTGATTGGCACCTCAGGACAAAGAACTGGCTGTCTTTAGCTGTTCCTTAGGTGATTTACACAACCTGGCCTGTTTTGCTTCAAACAGAATGTCTGTTCTGATTCCCAAAGGGAGTGCAGGATGCTGAGGTTTTTTATGACCCCAATTTCCCAGCCAGATCTGGAGGGAGGTCTGCATGTCCCACCCCAAAGGAACTCCCGGCACTGAGTTATGACTGACTTTATTTTTTTAAACTTTTCCCCCGTGGCCTGGTCTGTCTCCAGAATTCTTATCTCTTGGGCAGACGGGGCCGACTGTCACAGTTCCCTGGCATTTAAGTGAAACCGAGGTGGGTTCTTTAAGGCCAGAGAAGGCAGAGGGCTGGCCATGTGGCTTGTTTCCCAGAGAAAACAAAGGAACCACAAAGGAAAGTGCACACTGCCCCCTGGAAATGCAGGAGCACATTACACAGACCAGATAAACAAGGTTTAAGTGTATGTGGACCGCAAAAAAAAAAAAAAAGCTTCAATTTTCATAGAAACGTAGATTTTTAATAGAGACGTGCTAAATACAAAGGGCTAAAATAAATAAATCATCATTAATGCTGGTTTCTCTACCTCCATAATGAATCCCGCTCATTACTGGGGAATAAACCTTCCTTTAATATGTCTTGGTGGTCTCCCACTCCAGTTTCCTGAGCCTCAAACCTTACATATGGTGCCTTGAAACCCGGGTGGGGCGAACGCTCTGTGGGGTGCCCCCCATTCTTCTTTCTTCGTGGCTCAGGAAACTCAGGCTCCTCCCTGGCTCCGCAACGTATGCAGTGAGTCCCAGTCCTTATTGATTCCTAATGGTCATCCTTCTGGTGTCTCTGTCCCTAAACTGTGGCCCGTGTCAGAGATTTGCCTTCCGGCACAGCCCTCTGGACCTCCCTGGGAGGTTCCAAGCCGGGGGAGTAGTGAAGACGTTCTGTCCCCCTTGGCTCTCCGGCTTTTTGGCCTCACAACAGACCCCAGGAGATGGGGGAGACATGTGGGGAGTGAGTGAGGTTCCCTGTCTGGGGGTTCCAAATCCCCCATTGGTTCCTTTCACCAATGATTTCCCCCCTCACAGGTATCCTCCACGCAAAAGCTGTTCCATGCAAATATGTCACGTCTTAATGGGAGAATCCTAAACCGAATGAGTGTCACATCAGGACAACTTAATTCCCATTAAAAAAGGACCCGAGAGGAGGGATTTAGGAATCACAATACCATCATGACCTGCTCTGGAACTGCTGTCAAAACACAGGCAAGCCAGCTTGGCTCAGTGGATAGAGCCTATGGACTGAAGGGTCCCAGATTCAATTCTGACCAAGGGCACATGCCTGGGTTACTGGCTCAGTCCCCAGTGAGGGGTGTGCAGGAGGCAGCTGATCAATGATCCTCTCTCATTATTGATGTTTCTATCCCTCTCTCCTCCCTTCTCTGAAATCAATAAAGAAGTATATTTTAAAAGCAACAACAACACAGGCAGTCTGAGACCCTCCCAAACACCACCTGAGCTAAACCCGAGAACCAAGATATTTTCAAGGCCCAAAGTTGACGGGGTAAGGGTCCATGGGAGCAAAGCAATCAGAACAGCCAACTCAGCCAAAGATGCAGGAGCCTAAGATAACACAGAGAAATGTCCTGGCCACTGATGCTCTCCCGCCAATGTGCTGCCCACACCTAGCTCGGGGGAGGGTGTGTATGTGCAGAATTTAAGGCCACTGGCAGGAGGGAAAGTCAAAGCATGTCTAAGGATTTTTTGTACATGTCCTACAGTCGAGAAGCAGAGTCAGAATAAAGAAGCAGCTCTTAAGAGGGAGAGACTGAAGCACTTACCATGTTGAAAGAGCTAGTGCTGCAAACCTTAGCCCATCCAGAAGCTCTGTGCTGCTGGAAGTTGCTGGCCCAGCCTTCTCCAGAATGGAGAGGAAGCGTGAATACAGGGGCTCCAGTGGTCCAAATCCTGTCTTTGCCTCTGCACCCTCCGGGACAGCCTCAGTACCCGTGCAGAAGCGGCTTTGGAGAGGGGAGTGGTGAGGAGAATGCTTCTGACTGTAGATACCCAGAGAAACCACTGTCAAGAGCCTTTCCAGGGTTGGCAGAAAAATGTAGCAATGAAGGAAGAATACTGTCTCAAAACAAAGAGGTTGGGTTTTGTTTTGTTTTTTTGTTTTGTTTTTTCCTCATCAGCAAAATGTGAATATTACCTAAACCACAGACTTTGCAAGAATCGATTGAAATAAAATTCCAGAAATTGAGTAACAGCCAGGCTGAAGTGGATAGGCTGGGTGAGTGTGAACGTGGTCCTGTGCACCGAAAGGTTGCAGGTTCAATTCCAGGTCAGGGAACATACTGGCACATTCCTGGGTTTCAAGTTGGATCCCTGGTCAGGGCTCCTAAGGAAGGCAATTGAAGGGATGTTTCTTACATTCATGTTTCTCTCTCTCTATCCCTCTCCCTTCCACTCTCACTGAAAATCAATGGAAAATAAATTAATGCCATATCTACAAATGTGGATAATCTAAAAAGGAAAAAAAAAAAAGTGTGGGGGAGAGTTCTAACCAGTTTATTTCAGTGGATAGAGCATTGGACTGTGGACTGAAGAGTCACAGGTTTGATTCCAGTAAAGGGCATGTACCTTGGTTGGGGGCACATCCCCAGTTGGGGGTGTGCAGGAGGCAGCTGATCGATGTTTCTCTCTCATCTCTATTCCTCTCCCTTGCTCTCCGTGAAAAAAATCAATAAGATACATTTAGGGGGAAAAAAAAAAAGGGGGGGTAAAAGGGTTGAATGTACTGTATAATTTAAAGTGCGTAAAATAATATAACTTTCTAGGTGCATATATGTTATCTATACTAATAAAAGGGTAATATCTCAATTAGACCAGACATCTTTTGGACATCCATCTGGACGTCCTTCCAGACAAAGCCATGGTGGTGGGGGGCCGAGGCAGAGGCCTTCAGGAGCACTTAAGAGGCGACCAGGTTAGCAGGGGAGCAGTTAGGCGTCGATTAGGCTGGTAGGGAAGTGGTAGGGGGTGATCAGGTTGGCAGGCAGGCAAGCTTGGGAGCCAACAGTCCCAGATTATGAGAGGGATATCCAACTGCCAGTTTAAGCCCTAAACCAGCAGTTGGACATTCCCTGATGGGTCCTAGATTGGAGAGGGTTCAGGTTGGGCTGAAGGACACCCCCCATGCATGAATTTCATGCACCGGGCCTCTAGTCCTATATAATAAAAGGTTAATATACAAACAGAGGAACCAACAACAGGTTTCTATGATGTGCACTGACCACCAGGGGGCATGTGCCGAACATGGGGGGCACCAGCTGCGATGGGATGGTGGAGCAGGTTTGTGGGGGAGACAGATCAACCAAAACTGGGTGCTGGCCGCTGTCATCTGGGCCAGCATCTGGTGGTTACTGAAAATTCTTTGCTCCTGAGTGCCATGTCCTTCCCAGTGCTCATACCTGCTGCTGGCACCAGCCCCACTTGCACCCACTGCTGGCCCCCAGAGCCAGCCCCAATCGCTCAGTGTCATCAATGGGTGCGAGCAGTGGCTGCCGGCCCTGATCACCCCTGAGGGCTTCTCCACCTCCCTCTGCTCCTGAAGGGCTATTGGGCCTGGCAGCCACCACTCGCACCTGCTGCTGGTGTTGGCTTCAGGTGTGAGTGGTGCCAGCACCATCAGTGGGTGTGAGAGGTGGAGGCAGGAGTGGGGCTGCGGCAGACAGGGGACCTGGGTTGCAGTGGGAGGGGCTGGGTAGGGGTGTGGAGGATGGGCCAAGACCCGCCCCTGTGCCCCCGCAGCCTTGTGGCCACAGTTCAAGGTGCATGGATTCATGCACTAGGCTCCTAGTTATGAATAACAGAATATTGTAAAAATTAAGTTACTACATTTTTATTAAAACATTTTTTTATATACCTTTATATTAGCTGGGTTACAAAAATATTCTTTGTGGGCCACATGTGGCCCGCAGGCTGCGAGTTTGACATGCTTAGCTTAAATGAATCAGATAGCATGGAGCAATCAGGAGAGAAATTACTTTCTATGTTCTCTCTGACTACTTTTAGTTATTGAAGCTATGAATGAATACTCTATTGCATAAGTATGAGCCAAAGTTAAACAACCCTATCATTCCTTTATATTATACTAGTGGCCTAGTACACCAATTCATGCACATCAAAAGGAAATGAATTAGAAGAAATATTTTAATATCGCTATTCGCCCTTTCTCTATAATAGAAGTGTCAACCAAATTCACTATCAATAATGACAGATGGAAACATAGACATGCGACTGGTGCCAGTAAGAGCTTTATATGTATCGCGCATGGGTGAGTCAACTTAGCCTTTTATATAGAGAGAGTAAACTTGCTTCATTAGACCTGCTTTCTGACTTAGCTACACTTTTTCCAGGCCAGTGAAGCACCCCAACTTCTCTTTCAGTTAATTGTCAGCAACTCAGCAGTAAACATCAACACAACGCAGTTTATTATTGTGGACCATGCAAGGAGAACAAAGGATAAAAAATTTAACTGTAGCAGTGTCTGATTATATTCTGTGCAGTGAGAAAAACTGAAGTCATTTTCAACATCCACCATTTCTTACATCTCTTCAGTTGGGTCAAGTTTCTATGCTTTCTAAATCTCCATTTTCCAGCTATTGAAAAGAAAATAGGATTCCACCAAGTTTCCTATCTACCTACTCCAGGAATTCTGTGAAGATCAAATGAGATGAGGCACAGGAAAACGCTTCAGACATTTGGTTAAAGTATAAAGTGTTTCCACTTGGCTATAAAGCAAGTTGTCATAGAGACTGGACCAGTGTGAAGGTGGGAAGGACACTTAGCATATTAGCCTTTAAATAGCTAGACTAGAGGCCCAGCACATGAAATTCATACATGGTGGTGGTGGGGGGGGGGGGTCCACTGGCTCATAACTGCTCACCTATCTGCCTGCCTGATGCCCCTAACTGCTCTCCCCTCCTGGCCTGATGCCCCTAACTGCCTAACTGCTCCCCCCTCCTGGCCTGATCCCCCTAAATGCCTAACTAACATTCTTCCTTCTGCCTTCTCCTGTGACACCTTCTCCCGTGGCCTCTGCAAACGGGACCTCGACACTGGACTGGCCCTCACAGCCGCTACAGCTGCTGGCCCTCAGCCTCTGCTGCCACTGTGGCTTTGTCTAGAAAAACACCAGAAAGGACGTCTGGAAGACATCTAATCTAATAACATATTACCCCTTTATTAGTATAGATTGCTTGAATTTATTCCTACGTTAACAGCAATGATAATTCAGGTTGGAAAAGAGAATTCTCACTTGTATTCAACTATGAATTCTGTCTAAATAAAGCTGCTCTGATGTAGCCACTTACATCAGTGCTCAGCGATCTGGAAAGAGTAGACAAGAAAACGAGATTCAGTGAACTTAAATAGACTGTGCGGTGTCCTGGGGGGCCACAAAGGACTGTGGGTGAGAGAGGTCAGGGTGCAAAGCCGAGAGTAAGAGAACCAGGACCTGGGTTGCAGCTCCTCCCCAGTGCTCAGAGCACAGCTCCCTGCTTACAAGGGCCTCACTGTGCCCTGGGGAGTATGACCAGTAGCTGCACTTCTCATTCAGTGCAGCAGGACAATGAGCTGTTATGGGAGAAATTAAGTATTGGGAGGAAAGGGATTACCCAAACAAAAAATGGTCAAAATTCATAAAAATATTACTTACGCTGCTCTTCTCAGGAGTCCTGGGGGTTTGGAAAAGTCAATTCACTGAAGCTCTGAACAAGCAGTGTAAGGAGCACGTTGGGAAGAACATGGCTGGCACCTCGCTGTCGTTCTGCATGGGGCGCCAGAAACCAGAGCGTGGGAATGAGACCTGCTCCCCCGGGCTCTGTGAGGCAGAGGAGCACGCTGCTCCCCAGGCCGCTGGTGGCTTCCCGACCTCCGGGAGGGCTGTGAGCAATGCCCTGGACATTCTTACTCTTCAAGTATAATTTGCTCATTTGGATGAGCCCAGTGTGACTGCATTTACCCAGCACCAATATACAGCATCTCCCTCTTCTCTCTGCAGGTTGTGAGTGTTCAGATTAGCCTCAATATACAGCATGTAATATGCAATATACATTTAAGAATTTGTTCCGTCTGCATTGCCTCTTCCCATTTTCTGTTATACTTTGAATTGAAAAGTATAATACAATCCTACCTAGGAAAAGACCAACTCCATTCACTGGATGACAGACAAGTACTGAGTGCCTTACTCATGCTGGGAAATGGGAAGCATCAAAAGGTGACAAACAAGGCTCCTTCCCCCTGGAAGGTGCAGCAGCAGTGACCGGACAGGGAGGCCCCGCTGCCCCTCGCTACTGAGAGGGCAGGGCGGGGTGACTGGACCCTAGGCCTAACCCAACCAATCAGGTCAGGCAAGGTAGCGGCACCACCCTCCCTATAAAACCCATTGATATGTTAAATTCTTTCTCACCATGCCCTCGCTGGTGTAAGTGGGACTGAGCTCTGACTAGTCCGAAATAAATACAGGCTTTCTGCAATTGCATCGGATTCGTCTCCCTGGTAGTCTTTGGGGTTTATGACACTTGGGCATTACAGATGGGGGCTCGTCCGAGTCTCTAAGACTGAGGGACTCTGAATCCGGAGAGCCTGACTGGCCGCGGTAGAAGTGTGTGAAGGGATCCCTGTGGGAAGTGCCTGAAAGGTCTAGCGGATGCGCTATTGAAGGCCACAGGCTGGAGAGAGCAAAAGACGTTTTGATCCTCCTTTAGGAGGGACATAGAATTCCCTCTCAGGAGGAGGTAGTCGGCGTGAGGCGGTCGTTTAGTTTTAGGCGCCACTTCCACGGAGTTGGAAGGTGTTCTTGGGGGCCCCCCCGTCTGTTCCTGTGTTCTTTGTTTGTTTATATGTTTGCATGTTTGTATAAGTTAGGGAAGGGTTTCAGTTTGCTCTTTTTTGTAAATTTGCTATAAAAACTTAAATCTGAATGTATTGAATTGTTATAATACTGAAAATGTGATGTGGGGAGTTCTTCTCCTGGTGACTGTTGTAATTTTATGTGTTATTTTATGGACTCACTGTATGGATGTTATGGGACAGACTCAGATTACTCCTTTGAGCATTGTGATTAATCATTTTCAGGAAGTAGAGGAAAGAGCTAACGATTTTAGTATGGAGGTCTGGAAGAACGAATGGCAGACTTGTTGTTCAAGTGAGTGGCCAGCTTGCAATGTCGGATGGCCACCAGAGGGAACATTCGATCTCCATACCATTTGCCAGGTTCGGAGTATCGTCTCTCAACCCAAGACAGGGTACCCCGATCAGCTCCCATACATTATAATGTGGCAGGACCTTGTGAAGAACCCACCCTTTTGGCTTAAGCCCTTCGTGGCTCTGCGCCCCTCGGAGCCAGAACCTATTTTTGCCTTATAGGGACGGAGAGGACAGAGAAGTAAAATCACCCTGCCATCAGCTCCCCCCTACTCTGTCTTGCAGGGGGGAACTGAAGAAGAATTAATTTTTCCTCCCCCGTATCAGTTTCCTAGGGTGCCTGAGAAGGGACCTGACCCTCCCCCATTAAGGGGAACAGACACCATGAGGAGAGCGGGAAGCCGGCCATAAAGCAGACAAAGAGCCCAGAGGGAACAATCCTTCGCCACAAAGAGCCCAAAGGGAACAATCCGCCTTCATCGCCGACTCCACTGTTAAGACTTTACCCCTGCGAGCCACTGGTCCCCCAGATGAGAGGGGCCATCAGCCCCATCACTACTGGCCTTTCACCACTAACGATCTTTATAATTGGAAAGCTCAAAATCCTGAGTTTTCTGAGAAGCCAGCAGGACTTATTAATCTGTTGGATTCTATCATTTTTACCCATCAGCCAACCTGGGATGACTGCCAGCAGCTCTTGCAGGTCCTGTTCACCACCGAGGAGAGGGAGAGGATCCTTAATGAGGCCCGGAAGCTGGTTCCAGGCGTGGATGGGAATCCTACCACCAACCAGGCTCAGATAGATACCTCTTTTCCTCTGACTAGGCCTGAATGGGATTTCAACACAGCAGAAAGTAAGGAGAGGCTCCAGGTCTACCGCCAGGCTCTAATGGGGCATCTCCGGGCAGCTGCCAGAAAGCCAACTAATCTGGCTAAGGTAGGGAGCATACAGCAGGAGAAAGATGAATTTCCAGTAGCCTTTTCAGAGTGGATCATGGAGGCATTCCGCACCTATACCCCCATGAATCCAGAGGCTCCTGATAGTAAGGCAGCTATTATTGTAGCCTTTATAAACCAGTCTGCTGAAGATATTAGGAAAAAATTGCAAAGAATAGATAGACTGGGAGAGGGGAGTCTGCAGGACTTGTTGGTGGTGGCTGAAAAGGTGTACAATAACCGGGAGCCCCCTGAAGATAAACAGGTTCGTAGGCAGACCCAAGACCTGACTAGGATCCTGTGGGCCGCCACTATGGACTCCCCTGAGAAACGGGACCTCTGCCTCCGACAGCTTGCAAGCGATCAAAAGAAGGGTAAGGAGACCTCTGGGGAAGGGAAGTGGAAACTGCAGAAGGATCAATGTGCATACTGCAAGAAGATAGGGCATTGGGCTCAAGAATGTCCTAAGAGAGGCAGTGGGAAGGGGAGCAAGAGAGACCGAGTAAAGGTCTTGGGGTTTGATGAACTAAGTGATTAGGGGAGTCAGGATTCGGACCCCCTCCCTGAGCCCACGGTAACTCTTAGAGTGGAGGGGACCCCTGCGGACTTCCTTGTTGACACCGGAGTGCAGCATTCGGTCCTCTGCACTCCACAAGGAAAACTAACTAGCAAAAAGTCCTGGGTGCAAGGGGCAACTGGTATGAACCAGTATTCATGGACTACCCAAAGAACAGTAGATTTAGGGATGGGCCGGGTAACCCACTCCTTCATGGTAATACCGGAATGCCCCTACCCACTGTTAGGACAGGACTTACTGACCAAGATTGGAGCTCAGATAACTTTCAGACAAGGGGTCCTCAGGTCACCGATGGTGAGGGCCACCCCATCCACGTTCTGACTCTGAGGCTAGAGGATGAGTACCGCCTCCACCAGGAGGCGCTCCCAAGGGGGGGGTAACATGGATAGATGGCTACGAGAATTCCCCACAGCCTGGGCAGAGACAGGAGGGGTAGGACAAGCTGCTCACAGGACCCCAGTCCCAGTGGAGCTAAAGCCAGTAGAAGGTCCGGTAAGGATCAAACAGTACCCCATGTCTCAGGAGGTCCGGGAGGGAATTCAGCTATACATCCAGAGACTGCGGAGTCTAGGGGTGCTGGTTCCCTGCCAATCTGCCTGGAACACTCCCCTACTGCTGGTCAAGAAGCCTCACACAAATGACTACCTACCAGTGCAAAACCTCCAGGAAGTAAATAAAAGAGTCATGGACATACATGCAACTGTCCCCAATCCATACACTCTCTTGAGCTCCCTGGTGCCCACCAGAATCTGGTATACTGTATTAGATTTAAAGGATGCCTTCTTCAGTCTGCCGCTAGCACCCAGGAGCCAACCCTTGTTTGCCTTTGAGAGGCATGATCCAGAGGAGAGTTACAGCGGACAACTCACCTGGACATGACTGCCTCAGGGATTCAATAATTCGCCCACCATCTTTAATGAGGCACTACACGAAGACCTGGGTGAGTACAGAAGGGAGTACCCTGGCCTCACTCTCCTACAGTACGTAGATGACATCCTGATTGCTGCCGACACGGCCGAGGACTGTGAACAAGGAACCCAGGACCTGTTGGTCACCCTGGGGGCCTTGGGGTATCAGGCATCCGCGAAGAAGGCACAGATATGCAGAGAGAGGGTAAGTTATCTGGGGTACATCTTGGAGGGCTGACAGCGGCAATTATCAGATGCCAGAAAAGAAACTGTCCTAAAGATCCCCACACCCACCTCTCGAAGAGAAGTGAGAGAATTCTTAGGGTCGGCCGGCTACTGCTGTCTCTGGATTCTGGGTTTTGCTGAGATTGCCAGGCCCCTGTACGAAGCTACCAGAGAGGGGAAGACATTTGAATGGACAGAGAAAGAGGAGGCTGCCTTTAATCAGTTGAAAAAGGCCCTCCTACATGCCCCGGCTCTGGGAATGTCAGACATTACAAAGCCCTTTCACCTCTTTGTAGGTGAGCACGAAGGGGTAGCAAAGGGGCTTTTAACTCAAGCCTTGGGCCCCTGGAGCCGTCCAGTAGCTTACTTGTCTAAGAAACTAGACCCAGTGGCTGCCGGCTGGCCACCGTGCTTGAGGATTATTGCAGCAACAGCACTCCTAGTGAAGGATGCTGACAAGCTAACTCTAGGGCAAGAAATTTGGATTACAACCCCCCATGCGGTTGAAGAAGTTCTAAAACAGCCACCTGATTGCCAAAACTGGTTTGGCTCAATGGATAGAGCGTCGGCTTGGGGAATGAAAGGTCCCGGGTTCGATTCTGGTCAAGGGCATGTACCTTGGTTGCGGGCATATCCCCAGTAGGGGGTGTGCAAGAGGCAGCTGATCGATGACTCTCTCATCGATGCTTCTAACTCTCTATCTCTCTCCCTTCCTCTCTGTACAAAATCAATAAAATATATTTAAATAAATAAATAAATAAAATAAAATAAAACAGCCACCTGATAGACGGATGAGTAATGCACGCATGACTCAGCATGACTCACTACCAGAGCCTCCTCCTAAATCCTCCCAGAGTGCTGTTCCGCCCCAGTGCAGCCCTCAACCCCGCAACTCTCCTGCCTGACCCTGACCTAGATGCCCCGCTACATGGCTGCACCGAGATCTTGGAACAGGTGCATGGACTCTGGAAGGACCTGACGGACCAGCCCCTCTCAGATGCAGAGGCCACATGGTTCACCGATGGAAGCAGCTTCATGAGAAACGGGCACAGGTACGCGGGCGTGGCAGTAATAACTGAGACTGACACTTATGGGCAGAGGCTCTGCCATCTGGAACGTCAGCCCAGTGTGTAGAACTCATCACTCTGACAAAGGCTTTGACACTAGGGGCCCAGAAACGACTCAATGTCTTTACAGATAGCAGCTACGCGTTTGCCACAGCTCACATCCATGGGGCAATCTATCAGGAGAGAGGGCTGTTGACTGCAGAAGGAAAGACTATAAAAAATAAACAAGAAATACTCGACTTGCTAGCTGCCTTATGGCTCCCAGCCAAGTTATCCATCATCCACTGCCCAGGACACAAGAAAGCCAACAATCCTGTAGCCAGGGGCAACCAGAAGGCTGATCAGGTGGCCAAAGAAGTAGCCCTCACTGCAGCCCCTGCACTGGCCCTGCAATTCCAAGACCCAGGGAACCCAGTTCTGCCGGATCAGCCCAGATACTCCCCGGAAGAATTACAGCGAATCAAAAGCCACCCCACGAACAAGGAAGTCAGAGGCTGGTGGTATGCTCCAGACCGGAAGCTCCTGCTACCAGACCAGCTTGGGATCCCGATGTTGAAACACACACACCAATCGACTCACCTAGGGTCCTGGAAACTAAAGGATTTGGTCCGGCATGCTAAGATCAAAATTCACCAACTGGACTCCAGAATAGATCAAATTGTATCAGCCTGTAAAACTTGCCAGCTTACAAATGCAAGGGCTGGGTCAAGTGGAAAAGGAACCCGGCTCAGAGGAACAAAGCCCGGGGTGCTCTGGGAGATTGACTTCACTGAGGTAAGGCCGGGAAAGTATGGCTATAAATATCTTCTAGTTTTTGTAGACACCTTTTCTGGATAGGTAGAAGCATACCCAACTAAGCATGAAACAGCCCGGATGGTTGCTAAGAAGCTACTGGAGGACATTCTACCCAGGTACGGTTTCCCAGCTATGATAAAATTGGACAATGGCCCGGCTTTCATTTCACAGGTAACACAGGCAGTAGCCAAGGCTATAGGAGCAAATTGGAAATTACATTGTGCGTATAGTCCCCAGAGCTCAGGACAGGTAGAAAGAATGAATAGAACATTAAAGGAGACCCTTTCTAAACTAACCATGGAGATTGGCGGGGACTGGGTGGCTCTCCTTCCCTATGCTCTTTACCAGGTGAGGAACCCACCCTATACCCTAGGCTTCACTCCCTATGAAATTATGTTTGGTAGGCCCCTGCCTATCATTCCCTATCTTAAGGCAGAACTGCTAACTGAATTTGAAAACCAAGAAATATCTTTTTCTTTAAGAAGGCTCCAGAGGGCGTATGAAGACATTTGGCCATGCCTACAGGCCATCTACGAGGCTGGCCCGATCCCGATGCCTCACCAGTACCGGCCGGGAGACTGGGTCTTTGTCAAAAGACACCGCCGGGAGACTCTTGAACCACGTTGGAAAGGACCATACATCGTGGTGCTGATGACGCCCACCGCCCTCAAAGTGGACAGCATTGCGACCTGGGTCCACCACACCCATGTTTGGCCAGCTGACTCCTCTGCGATCCGGGAAGACTTCGCCAACCGATGGAGCATCAACCGAGACCGAGACAACCCCCTCAAGCTCAAGTTACAGCGTACTGAACCTGCCTGATACTGGAAATTCTGTTTGCGGCCACTCTGGCTGCAGGAGTCCCCACACCCCACACACTGGTTGGGGGGGAAAGACTCACTTCTGCCCTGGACACTCCTGACCCCGTTGTGTAGTCTTGTGTCTCCACTGGACACATCTGGTGGACTCCCCCAAAATGTCAGATCAGGGCACCGGGAAGGAGGGACTTTAGGCACCCTTCAGAAGTGCAAACGGCCGGGACCGGTTTGGCTCAATGGATAGAGCGTCGGCTTGGGGACTGAAGGGTCCTGGGTTCGATTCCGGTCAAGGGCATGTACCTTGGTTGCGGGCATATCCCCAGTAGGGGGTGTGCAAGAGGCAGCTGATCGATGACTCTCTGTCATCGATGTTTCTAACTTTCTATCTCTCTCCCTCTCTGTATAAAATCAATAAAATATATTTAAAAAAAAAAGTGCAAACGGTCCCATGATTGGGCCTAAGTCTCAAGACAAGGGGGGAATGAGAAGGCAGGGCAGGGTGAGGGGGCAGGGCCAGGTAAGAGGGCAGGGTGGGGTGAGAGGGCAGGGCGGGGTGAGAGGGCAGGGCGGGGCGGGTCCAGCTCCCGGTAAATGGACCCTAGGCCTAACCCAACCAATCAGGTCAGCCAAGATAGCAGCACCACCCTCCCTATAAAACCCATTGATATGTTAAGTTCTTCCTCTTTCTCACCATGCCCTCGTTGGTGTAAGTGGGACTGAGCTCCGACTAGTCCAAAATAAATACAGGCTTTCTGCAATTGCATCGGACTCAGCTCCCTGGTAGTCTTTGGGGTTTATGACACTTGGGCATTACACTACCTGAGTGAGTCAATGTGAAGAGACAAAGCTGGATCTTTGTGGTGTTTTACTCAGATGGCCCTTGATCCGAGAGAGCAGCAGGCATAATACACTGAAAGAAGCCACTCTGACATTTCATTTCAAACCAGCCCCTACTATAGGGTTAGAAGGTGGGAAAAGTCTAACACTAGTGAGTCCCAGGGCCTGTTCTCCACCATCCTCCTAAAAGATGGGCCCGGGAACCCGCAAAGATGGGGGGAACCCACAAAGATGGGCCCAGAATTCGATCTCCCTTGAGATAGGCCTTGCCTTTGACCTGCATTTGAAATGTATCTTCTTCTCTGAGTACAGCTGCCCTGGGCTCCCGATGCCTTATGTTTAGAGCCCTGCCTGTCTTCTTGCAGCACGTGCTCCAGTGCTCCAGGATCTGTAAGAACAATCGCGTTTCTACAGCTAACACAGTGAACTAGTGGCCGGTGCATGGATTCATGCACATTGAAAGGAAATTAGTTAGAAGGTGGCCGGTGGGATGGGACTGGGTGAGATGGGCTGGACACGCCCTGTGGCCAACCTCCCGTGGTCCCTCGCTGGCCAGCACACGTGGGGTGTCCCCGCAGCTCCCAGGGTGTCTACCGTCACCACAGCTCAGCAATAACCAGATTCAGGGCCGACAGTGCCCCAATAACAATATAAGCCACGGCTGAGGGTAGGATTGCATGGCCCTGCGAGAAATCAGGCCCCTCCTCTCTGGTTCTGGGGTGTGTCACCTGAGAAACAACGCTGCCAAGTCACTGCAGCTCAGCAGCTCCTGCTTTGAGGTCTGCCGTGGTCAGTGCGGCATAGCTACCGCTGGTCGGACAGCCGCTGAGCCTTTATGTGCATAGCTTATTAAACAACAGATTCCATTCCTATAGCTGCCCTTCCCCTAATGGCTAGAACTGTAGCATGGGCCCAGGTGACTGTATTTCAAACAAACTGTTGATATGGGAACTGTGAGCAGGAATTGTCCTGGGGTCTTATCTTCCCGAGGGAGATTTACATGGGCTGCCCCCAGCCTTCTGCTGGCCTCTAGTGTCAACTGCTCTCTGCTGCTCTCTGATTGGTTCCTGGCCTTTTTGCAACATTGTTAGTCACTTGCAAGAAAAACATCCTTGTTTCAAAACACCCTGTGTTTCTGCTATCCCTCATGTTTTTCTGCACCGTTTCCTGCAAAACACATTTTCCATTTGTTTCAGCCCATTCCGCCTCTCCCACCCCCACCTCTCCACCTAGTTCAGCTCGAACTCCTTCACTGCGGTGCTCATTTCCTGGGCTGAGAGGGGCACTGGGTCTTAGAGAAGCAGGAGTTTGGACTGGAACAGGCGGAGTCTCCCTGGGCAGGATGGTTTCTGGGCTCTTTGTCCATCGGAGTCGAAGAAGGAATCCACAGATGGAAGGTGGTATAGCAAAGGTGGAAATGTACTGAAGAACAAATGGGGAGGGGAGAGACTCATAGCACAGACTCCTGTGGGGAGGGGAAGAGTCCCATTGAGTCCCTTTTCCCTGGTGCCTTGATATCTCCCCTGA
Organism: Pipistrellus hanaki; assembly: GCF_964339955.1. NCBI lineage: Eukaryota > Metazoa > Chordata > Mammalia > Chiroptera > Vespertilionidae > Pipistrellus > Pipistrellus hanaki. Next base: position 7,802,708 of record NW_028182304.1, on the reverse strand, counting down.
TTGGTCACAATTCCCTTGGACTGGTTACTATAGTAACTTCTGAGGTCAAAGGTGGAACCTCACAGGGAACAATTGAGGTTCTCCTGCTCCTTCCTTATTGTTTCCTTATCCCCCTGGGCTTTCTTCTCCTCCTGGATGGGGGTTCCTTTCCTTTATTCTGTAAATATAGACCTTCAGCTATTCCCGGCTCCCTCATTGTATGGAAATGCACCTGATGCAGCTTTTCAGCTTCCCCATTCTATGGAAATACTCTTTCTGCTACTTTGCAGCCCTGTATTTTTGTCATGGTCCTCTTAACTTCTAAGATTTCTGAAAGTTCCTAAACCTGCCTAGAAACTCCCATTTCAATAGAGAAGAGAAAGTCCTGTGGGAAGGAGCCACAGAAATAGGAAACCAGGGACGTGAAGTGAAGTGACATGGCATCTCCCGGCAGCCCTGCCCGGCCACTAGTGCTGCAGCCAGTCCATACTGGCAGGTCCTCTCCCTGTCACCACCCCGCAGGCTGCCTGCTCAACCATTTACAGGTGACCTTGCAGCAAACCTGGTGTGACCTGGGCAGGTCCACGTATACCCATCCTTTTATAAAACATCTTCCTTATGCTTTTCTTAACGCTTTGTACGCCATAAGCGTCTGCAGATACAGTGGGGGTGGTTTCTGTTTTGGACATATAGCAGTTACCTGGTTAATAACATTTTCCTCTAACTCACTTTATTGGAAGAACACAGGCTGTAACATGGAACACACAAAATGTGCGTTGCTTGACTGTTTGTTATTGGTAAGGCTCCGTCAAGAGCAGGCGACTGGGAGTTGGCTTGGAGGGATCAGAAGTCAATGCAGGTGTTTGACTGCTCGGTGGTTGGCGCCCCTGACCCTTGCATTGTTTAAGAGTCAACTGTGTTTCTAAAACCTCACAAGGTCACATCGTTCAGAGTTCACTAAGGCCCAGGATCCCTTCAAGGCCCAGGGGAGTAGTTCTTCAACAGCAAAGCCCAAGAGGGGCAGGTGAGGCATTCAGGAGGGAGGACTGCAGATCTCTCTCCTCCCCCAACCCCCCAGGGCCAAGTGCTGAGAAGGTATTACAAATTTTCTGTGGTGAGGACAAATTGTTTTCTAATCACCTTTTCCCCCAAAATTATAGTTCACCATCTCCATAATCTCTTACCTCTTACCCTTCTCTTTTACCATGCCTTTGGCAATTTTGAAGCCTGGGTAACACTGATGTATGCTATCTCACTTGAATTAAACCAGTGTGTCATCCCCAACAACAAAAGGCAGGTGGTTAGTTAAATGGCATCTAAGCTCTGTAACTCAATATAGTGCCCAAACACCCCTTTTCCAGGCAATTACCCTAAAATCCACCTTATTGGATCATTCATACACCACCAGAAATGGACTTTACTCTTGTTAGGGTGCAGTGGCCATCAATTCACATTCCCTCTTCAAGTGGACATCACTCTTTACCACATCTGGCTCACACCTGCAACCCCTGCAACCCCTCAGTCCCAGCCTCCATAGTCCTCTCCTTGGCCTACGAGTTATTACTTGCCATGTGTTGTTCAGAGAATGCTTTCCATATCTCTCATTTAATCACCACTCAAGTCCCAGCCCCGATGTTCCCCTGCATCATGCCGAATGAGTTTCACAGATTGCCACTCAAGCCTCTAAGCTAATCCACAAGACTGACTGCACCTTACCACAGTCAGGCCACACCAAGGGTTATGAAAAATCCTTTTAAGTGTTTAGAGAAGTTAATATCTACCAGCCCTACTCGCATCTTGTTTGAATAATTATTTAGCATCCTGTTAATCTCAGGTCCACTCATTTTAAAAGGCCTTGACCACTGCAAAACGATTACCTCTCCCCAAACTCTACATGACAACTTCTATCCCTCTTCTGTGTTGTGACACCCACCTCCCACAAACAGTGGCCCCAGCAGAAAAGCCAGTTCTCAGGCTCACACTGTCCCTTCTGAGCTACTACTACCATTACCATCCTGACCATGATTCGCTATATTAAAGTGATTTACAGCCCTGGCTGATGTGTATCAGTTGGTTGAATAGACACCCGTGCACAGGTGAGGTCACACGCCTGTGTTGTATATATTTAATAAATATACTTGCTGGTTCCTGAATCAACTCACTCTTCATACAAAGCCTTTGCACATTCTGGAACCTATACCCTGGAAGAGCAGTCACCAACCTTTAGGATCTCATGGAGCACAAGTGGTCCATGGATCATGGTTTGACAACCACTGCTCCAAAAATATTCTTAAACCAGTGGTTGGCAACCTTTCCAGCCTCACGGAGCACCAGTGGTCACGGACAAATGGTTGGCAACCATTGCCTTGGAGGACCTCCCAATCGTTACATGGGTTGACAGGAAGAAGTTTCATTTCAGGAAGCCCTAGTCATAGTCTTAGAATTCTGGATTAGTATTTATTTAAAGTACCTTGTATCCACGGGATACAAGAGATGTTGATAGCCTAAACTGGTTTGGCTCAATGGATAGAGCGTTGGCCTGTGAACTGAAAGGTCCTGGGTTCGATTCTGGTCAAGGGCATGTACCTTGATTGTGGGCACATCCCCAGTAGGGGGTGTGCAAGAGGCAGTTGATCGATGATTCTCTCTCATCGATGGGAGACATCTGTAATACTATCAATGGGGAAAAAATACATTTTATTTTATTTTAAATAATATAGCCCAGCGGGTGTTGGTCAATGGTTGAGCATTGACCTACGATCCATGAGGTCAAGGTTCTATTCCTGGTCTGGAAACCTACATGGATTATAGGTCCAATTCTTAGTTGGGTGGTGGTGGGGACATGCAGGAGGCAGGAAATCAGTAATTCTCTCTTACCATTGATGTATTTATCTCTTCCTCTTCCTTCCTCTAAAATCAATAAAAATATATTTTAAAGTATATACATACATGCATACTCCATGGACATAGGCAATAATGTGGTGATTGCCTTGAAATAGTTGGGGCAGGATAGAGGTAAGCAAAGGGGGATGAGGATGGAGGAAATTGGGACTATTTGTAATAGAGACTACAATTTAAAAAAAAAAAAAAAGGTAGTTTGGGACGCATGGCATGGCTCAGTGGTTGGGCGTGGACCCATGAACCAAGGTATCTCTGGTTCAATTCAGGACAGGGCACATGACCAGGTTGGGGGCTCCATCCCTCTAGGGGGCACACATGAGGCAGCAGATCAAGGATTCTCTCTCATCATTTATGTTTCTCCATCTCCCTCTCTTTAAAAAAAAAAAAATCAATAAAAAGAATAGTGTTAAAATTGAATTGAGTCAACAACACCGAGGTGAATGAGAACATCACGTTTTCTTCCAAGTCCTCTAAGCAAAATCATGCCTTGGTCTGTCTTTATAGAAGATGTCCCAGGCGTAGCTGTATTTGGGAACAAGAAGTAGCCTCCAGTTTGGTCTGTGTTTGATTCATTACTTCCTGTTGGAAAAGATTTTGAGGGAACATTAATTAAACCTGGGTATAATGAAAAAATTGTAGCCCTTATGATAGAACAAGCAACAGCAGAGAGATTAGGCATGGCTCCTTTAGCTCTGTGAAGGAAAAGAGCCACATGCTAATCTGACAAGCTCAGGGGAGTTTTGTGTGGCAGCCTTGCAAACTCAGAGACATAAAATAACCACAAAACTATCAACAAGTGATCTAAAAACCAAGGGAATTAAAAAAAAATCTGATGAACAATATTAACTGGTGAATATAATAGAATCAGAGGTATGGAAGGGGAGTGAACTGATGATTCTCGGGGAAAAGGTGAGAGGGATGTGTGGGAAGAGACTGAACTTAAACTGTGCACTTATGGATTGAGGACAATGGGGGGTGGGGAAAGGGCAGAGGGTGGGGTGAGAACCTGGTGGAGGGGGAGCAATGGAGGCGGGGATGAGGAACATTAGTAATAAGATGAACAATAAAGATTTCTTTAAAAAAATAAAGTAACCACAAAAGATGGTTTGAAAATTAAATATCTAACTACAAACAGGTTACAATGGGTAGTCATGTCCTAGACCGATATTTCACCTGAAAAAAATCAACTTAGATCTTCTTTACTGAGCCCATTTGCCTTCCAGCCTCTAAGATAACACATCTATGAGTTGTCTGGGTAACTTGTAACTTCCCTTTTTCTGGAGCACCTGGGGCACAACCATATGGGATGGGCACCAGGACAGATGCCTCAAATTCCTTTGTTATCATGTTAATTGTTCCCACACTCACCTAAGTACACATCCATCATTTTACTTTTTATCCAATCCCAGGGGTTTCCCACCACTTTGCTTTCTTCCGCATCTTTTAGTCCATCACCAATGAATTTCATGTAACCCACCTATGTCCCTCCTTTGAATGCAATGTATAAATAGAAATGTAACCTGCCATTCTTTGAAGCATTATCTCAGTCCATTGGGGTTCTGCTTCCCGGCATATGTCGACAGTTTGGTTCAAATAAACTCACAAAAATTCTTTACAGCTTTCAATGCTTTTTTGTTTGTTATTTTGTTAACAGTGTTGTGGGGTCGAACCCTGGGTTCAAAATAAGACCATCGGAGGCTGATTAATTTAAAAAGCAGGCAAGGATTTATTCAACTGGCCAGGACAGCCACAAGAGCCCCACACGCAGGTGGTCTCCAAATGACTGCACAGTTTCAGGGGTAGGCAGTCCCCTTTAAAGGTTCAAACCACAGGAATTTCCCTTTGTTCTAAATTCTAAATCCTAAATACTAAATTCTAAAGACTGGGGACAGCCCGCAGGGTTGGTTCCCAGTCACATCCAGCTGGACATTGGAATGTGGCCCTATCTTGCAATAGCCAATAACACAGAAGCAGAGCTCAGCCGTTAGTCTCTAAAGGTTATTTACAGTTTCTATCCCTGAAGCTACTGAGTCATTGGGAATTAATCTCCAGTGGCCCTGGTCCCAGGCAAGGGAAAATTGCCTTAGCTTCCAGGTCTTCACCTGGAAGCTGAGGTAAGTACCCAGTGTTTTAATCAGATGCAACAGCCACACTTAGCAGGGTTAAAATTCAAACAGCAGTTTTTACCAAAGTATGGTTGCCACTATATTTCATTCCCCACTGGTTTTACGTACATAGTCAAATCATTGACTCATCCAATTTCCTTTAAGGGCATTCTCTATTCTGTTTTTGTTTTTTAGTTTCATAGCACATTTAGTCTTTCTCAGACCTGGACTTTCTCACTGGCTAGAAAGAATGTTCTTACAGTTAACCAAAACCCCTAGTACCACAGTCCCCATTAGTACTGTCCTCTCTGAAGTCCAATTCCCCTCCTGCAGGAATCAAGTCTCCTCCTGGCCTGTGTGGAGCTCAGGCTAGGGATCTCTTGGGTGAGGCCGCTGGTTGCCAAGATACAGGCTGTTTTCTGTGCAGGAGCTGGAAGTGGTATAGCCAGGTCTGGGTGCCATCTACTTCAACAGCCGTGGGCGTGCTCAGGGTAACAGTGTAGTGTCCCTTTCAGGTTGGGGTGAGTCCTTGGGCAGTGAACTTCTTTACCCACACAGTGTCTCTGGGCTGGAAGGGGTGTACAGGGTCCATGGGGGGCACCGGCAGTGCATCTGGAACAAGCTTATGGGTGGCTCTCTGGGTAAACTGCAGAGCCTGTAAGGACTTGAGCAAGGGAATGGTTATGAATTCTAGCTTTGTTTCTCCCTGACCCTGGCAAGGATGGAGAGGAACTTTACCATACATGATCTCAAAAAAGAGTGTGGGGGGGAACCTCTCCCGTTAGAGGGTATACCTGGCCCAGAAGAGGGTGAAGGGCAGGGGGTTGGTCCAATTTTCACCGGTTTTCAGGACAAATTTAATTAAACTTTTTAGAGTACTGCTCATGCCTGTCCTAAGGCTTGAGTTATACTTTGAGATACCTTGCTACAAAGGCTGGGCTGTTATCTGATCCTATGACAGCTCTAATCTAGGTATAATCTCCTGGAGTAATTTCTTGACTACTATAAAGGCAGTTTCTATCCTAGTGGGGTATACTTCAACCTAACCTGAGAAGGTGTCTATGAAAATTAGCATGTACTTGTACCTTAATGCTGGTGGCTTAATCTCTGCGAAATCTACCTCCTATTGCTCTCCTGGGGAATTTCTCTGGGGCCCGAATTCCCAGGGGGACCCTCTTAGCATTTACCTTGCTTAGCATTTACCTCTGCACAGACAGTACTTCTAGTGACTATGCTTTTACCTTACCTAAGCTTTGTAGTATCTGCCTCACAGAAGTTCAGAAGTCTTGGTGACCTGGTGTAACTGGGCAACTATCGTCCGACTTAGAGCCTCTGGGACCAGCAATCTGTCATCTGGTAGGGCCCACCAACCATCTGGTCCTTTGATGGCTTGCTTCTGTTCAGCCAATTTCTCCTCTTGTTTGGTGTATGTCGGGGTCCGGCAGGGTTACTAAGTCTTGTAAAGGCCCCACTGGTTTTTGGGCATCTTCCTTAGCAGTTTGGTCTGAGGCTCTATTTCCTCTGGCATCAATTGTCTCCCCTTTCTGATGTCCTTTGCAGTGCACTATTGCAACTGCTTTGGGGAGTCAGATGGCCTCAAATAAGGCTAAAATAATGTCATTTCTGGCTGGAGTTGGTAACCCTCTTTCCCGGTGGATGACACTGTGTCCCCATCAAAGGGCCTAGATTAAGGCCAAAAGTTTACTGATGTTCCTCTGTTCAGGAACTGTGCCCAAATGGTGTGGTCCATGGTGACTACTGCTGTTCCTGTATATCATATCCCATCCTAAACATAACTGCTCCCATCAGTGTACAGTACCTCATCTGGTGATGACGGCAGGACATCTGTCAGTACTGCATCTGTTACCTCTATGCGGTCATGAATGGGTTCCTCTGGATCATCTAGAAGCAGGCTGGCAGGGTTGATGGCCAGTGTCTTATGGAACCGGATGCAGGGCTGGTCCAGGAGAAGAGCTTGGCACTGGATGATTCGGGTGTTTGACAACCATCTCTCTGGAGCACTCGAAGGAGAGCCTCAAACAGCATGGGATGTTATTAGGGCTAGCTCCTGGCCCAGAGTCTGTTTATCTGCCTCCTCCAGCAATGCTGTGGTGGCCACTGCCCAGAGGCACACTGGCTACCCTGCTGCCACAGGGTCTAGCCTCTTAGACAGATAGGCCACAGGTCTCTTCCAGGGACCTAGAGTCTGAGTGAGAATCCCTTTGGCAATGCCCCTTACCTCACTCAGGTGAGGGCTTCATGACATCTGGCAAGGCTAGGGCAGGTGTTGAGACGAGAGCTTTCTTTAGCTCTTCAAAGGCCCGTTGTTCTACCTCAGTGCAGTTTAGCGGCTGCGTTCCTCCAGTATGTGTTCCTTCTTAGGTCTACAGTCCTTCTTGATGTCCAAGGAAAGTCAGTTTGTCTGGTGGCTCCTTGGACTGATGTATGGGGACTGAATAGACTGCCCCAGTATCCACCAGGAAACTAATAGGTTTGCCTCTCACTTGTAAGGTAATCCATGGGGGCTTAATGGAAAGGAGCCCCGGTCCTATCGGTCCTCTTTTTCTAAGTTAGAAAAAAACAAAACCTTTGGAGTCTAAGTCTCCCTTCTTGCCACTCCAGCTAACCTGCCAGGGTGTCCTCCCTTCCAGTTGGCCTTCTCTTCCTTTCAGCCCTTCTGTGTTCCCCTTCTCATCACATGCACAACCTTCATAAAAATTTCATTCTTTTAAATTAGCCTTCAAATCTTCTTTTTATGTTCTCTAAAAATGCAAAACCATGCCTCAAAACCCCCCATTACTTAAAATATTTAGAAAAGGCAGAGGGAAGAGGGAGCAGATCCAGCACTCTGTCCAAAGGTCTCCAGCTGCTTGAAATTTAAACTGCCACATTTTTCCTACAGATAAAGATCTCAGATTCTGAAAGGGGAATGGGAGAATTTCTAACTGCACCTTTAAATCCCCCTAATAGAACACGGTGAAAAGTGTCCAAGCAGTCACTGGGGGTTTTGGGGTTTCATTGGGGTACAGGGGGTCACAGGGAAGTTTCTCCCCTCTCCCTCACACAGTGCAGCCTCTGCTTCCAGCTACTCTAAACAACCCCTGGAGGGATTAGACCCAGGTGGGCGGAGGCAGGGAGTGCAATGGTCCTAGGTGGTGAAGGAAGTGCTCCCACATAGGCGAGGCATTTTCATCTGGCAGTCCTCTAGAAAAATCGCTTGCCTCCTGCAGATGCAGGTGACATGGGGGGAACCAGTGACCTCTATACTGCAATCAGACTCCCTGACATTTCTGAAAACCTCTTACTGATTTTAAAATTATAACTTAAGAGTTGACACATACACAAGGACCAAGTGGCCCACAAAATATTTTCCTTTTCTTTTAAAGATTTTACAATGTACTGTAATCATTAATTACATTAAACTTAAATGGCCAATTGAAACAAACAGTTCTGAGACCATTCCTCCACCACTGATCAAGACTGGGTGGCGGCAGAAATAAGATTCATTTAGTTTTTTGAGCTTGCTGGGCAGACTTGGCAACTTTGCCAGCTCAAGCTTCCTTCTTGTAAATAGTTAACGTTAGAATTTGGTCTATGCTTTTAACTTTTTGTACCACAATTATTACAACTTCATAACTTCAAATTAATAAACATATAAATCCTGTTAGGCGGGCCGATTCCCCTCTGACAGAAAGCAAAGCACCCCTGGGAAAAAGGAATCCCAGTGGCCACTCTGGGCAGTTTGCTAGCTGTCAGAGCATTCAGCTTTAAACAAATTAAAGGTTTCTTTCTTTCTCTTCCCCCCCCCCACAGATTTTCACACTTATATGAACAAATAATTATACCCAAGTAGATAAACAAAATATCAAACAAACGTCTGTACTTATACCCTTTCAGTAAACAAGTAACATTACAATGTTTCAGCAAAACAGAAATGGCACTCATGTTGGACAAAGGAAATAAGACTAATACTCTAGGAACTGTGAGGGGAAAGTTATCCTACAGACCGGTGTTGACCTAGGAAAAAGAGTGGTTAAATCACAAGCATTAACATAAGAGCCATATTCATCTGCCAGTTTCTTGAAGTCCTGGAAATTTTTCAAAAAACATTGTAGAGGGGAACATGGAGACATAAACGAACCTTGAACATATTGACGGAGACCAAAACACAAAACAAAAGGCCTGACACAAACACAACAAAACACAAGACAACCCGTCGGGACATCTAGGGCCGAGGACACCGTAGTGTCTCCCCTGAGCCGAGGAAACCATCGTGTCCTCCAACTAGAGTCTGGAGGTTAAGCCGCGTCCAGCCCTCCAAGGACCCTTACCCTTTTTGAGATCTCAACCATAACCTGGGCACCTTACCTTATGAGACCGGTCTCCCTTTTTCAATAAATCCTTGCAGCTTCTCCAGCTAAGGTCCCTGAAAGGAGGGAGAGCCTCCTGTAGAGGACAAGCCTCCTGCCCCTTCTGGGGGTCCCTCTCTCCTCTCTTTCGGGTATCTCGCTGGGGGCCTCCAACTGTTGTGGGGTCGAACCCTAGGTTCAAAAATAAGACCACCGGAGGCTGATTAATTAATTTTAAAAAGCAGGCAAGGATTTATTGACTGGCCAGGACAGCCACAGAGCACCACACGCAGATGGACTCCAAATGACTGCACTGTTTCAGAGGTAGGCAATTCCTTTTAAAGGTTTAAACTGCAAGAATTTTCCTTTTGTTCCTAAATCCTAAAGACTAAATTCTAAAGACTGGGGACAGCCCGCAGGGTTGGTTCCCAGTCACATTCTGCTGGACATTGGAATGTGGCCCTAACTTGCGATAACGATAACACAGAAGCAGAGCTCAGCGGGTAGTCTCTAAAGTTTATCTACAGTTTCTATCCCTGAAGCTACTGAGTTAGTGGGAATCAATCTCTGTGGTCCTGGTCCCAGGCAAGGGAAAATTGCCTTAGCTTCCAGGCCTCCACCTGGAAGCTGAGGTAAGAATTCTGTGTTTAATCAGATGCAAGAGCCAGACTTAGCAGGGTTAAAATTCAAACAGCAGTTTTTACCAAAGTATGGTTGCCATTATATTTCAGGGCTGGCAAAAGCTGAGAGCTCTTCCTTGCCAAGTTTGAAGGAGGAAGAAATGGTAATGCCTAATGCTCCCAATGAAGAGGAGTGGCTGCCTCCTCCTCTTCCTCCAGAAAACCCATATGGGCCAGCTTGGGAGGAGCTTTTGTTGACTCAGGAACCTTATTATGAGGATCCCTTTGATGGAATATACCCCCAGGATCAGGACGATTTAGAGGGCACAGCTGCTCATTATCATGATGATGATGACCCAGGGCCATGGATGTTAGACATGACTTTACAGAATAACCAGGAACCTATGTGGGAAAAGGATTTAGATAATTACTTAGAAGGTTTACATAATACAGTTAAAGAACTTTTGGGTCGGATACCCAAGGAAGTTAAACCTTTGAATATACCAAGGATAGACCTAGGTGATGACATAGCAGACAAACCTTCCATTCTGGCAGGATTAGATCCCCCGCCGACAAAAGCTCCGGTTATTGCAGTAGCCCAAGAGTCCAAAGAGCCAAAGCCGTTGACAATACCATCTACTAATAACGGAGACTTTCCTTGGGCACCAGGGCCCTCGTCTTTGCAAATGTCTTTACAAAGAGCAGCCGGCAATAATGAAGATTTAGGAGGTTTTAATCTCTATCCAGTTTTAGAAGACAATGGTCAGAGGTATCATCAGCCTATTCCATTTAAACAGCTCAAGGACCTGAAGTTAGCATGCGCTCAGTGCGGACCTACTGCTCCGTTTACTGAGGCGATGCTTGAAGCATTAGCTACCCAGGCTCTGCCCACTAATGACTGGAAACAGCTGGCTAGAGCCTGCTTAAGTGGAGGGGATTATCTGCTGTGGAAAACGGAATTTGTGGAGCAATGTCAGTCCACTGCAGATATTAATAGGGCACAGAACAACCCTATAGATTTTGACATGCTGGCCGGAGAAGGGGCGTATAGGGCCACTGATCAGCAGCTGCACTATTTGCCAGGAGCTTATTCTCAAATAAATGCGGCAGCCCAGAGAGCATGGCGAAGACTGCCCAGCTCCAACAAAAAGACTGAGGATTTATCAAAATTAAGACAAGGTCCCAATGAACCATATCAAGATTTTGTTTCTAGGCTTTTGGAGGCTACTAGGAAGCTTGTTAATGACAGTGATGCTGGCATGATGCTTGTAAAATAATTGGCTTATAAGAATGCTAATTCTGCTTGTCAAGCAGCCCTTAGATCAGAGGTTCCCAAACTTGTTTGTGCCGTAGACCCCTTGCCATGTTTTTCGGTTTTGGGTAGACCCCCTACTTACCTGATATTGATTTTTTTGTAAATTTCTAACTGTAGTGAAGTTTAGTGTTAAAATTTAATAAAAAATAATGTACCTACTTTTCTCCGGCATTCTCAAACAAAATAACACTGATTCACTATAATTTGTATGATAAACTACCAGTTTATATTTTTAAAAATATTTTCTCAGCACTTTCCTATTCAAGATTCAGGAAACGAATGAACGTGTTTTTCTCACATTCATATTTATAGAGTGACGAATTGAACAAGTCGGTGCAAGTTCGCGAAGCTTTGAGACAAAAATTGGCAAGAATGTTTACTGCGCGTATGCTTGTAACAAGATGATACTGGTATATCATTATGTGCAGGTTTTTATTCTACAACTTACACAATTTTATAAACATATATAATAAATTTTTTACTTCATAGGTACTTTTATAAATAATTTATATGTTTTTATATTATAAGATAATATGATGTAAGTAAATAGGTACTATCAGTGTATGTTGAGATCCACTATCGTGGACCCCCATTTTCATTTCATGGACCCCCAAATTTTTTTTTCGCTGATGTAGACCCCTTGCAGGTTGTCATAGATCCTGGGGGTCGATATAGACCACTTTGGGAATCACTGCCTTAGACCATTTCAAAAAAAAAGGAAGCATATTAGATTATGTAAGCTTGTGTGCACTAGTCAGGGGCTCACATGAAAGCTGCAGTGGTGGTGCAATGGGGTGGGCGGCGGGCCGAGGTGGGATCCCGAGACCTCTCCAGTCCACCGAGGGCACACCACCAGCCCATCTCGCAGGGGAGGTGAAGCATGAGCGCATGTGTTAGGACCCGAAAGATGGTGAACTATGCCTGGGCAGGGGGAAGCCAGAGGAAACTCTGGTGGAGGTCCGTAGCGGTCCTGATGTGCAAATCGGTCGTCCAACCTGGGTATAGGGGCGAAAGACTAATCGAACCATCTAGTAGCTGGTTCCCTCCGAAGTTTCCCTCAGGATAGCTGGCGCTCTCGCAAACACACAGTTTTATCCGGTAAAGCGAATGATTAGAGGTCTTGGGGCCGAAATGATCTCAACCTATTCTCAAACTTTAAATGGGTAAGAAGCCCGGCTTGCTGGCATGGAGCCAGGCGTGGAATGACAGTGCCACTTTTGGTAAGCAGAACTGGCACTGTGGGATGAGTTCATGTTCAGGATGAACGAGTTTAGCTCAGGAGACAAGCCGGGAGACGACCAGCAGCACTTACTTGTCAGCGACAAAAATGGGACCCCAGAAAAGGTGTTGGTTGATATAGACAGCAGGACGGTGGCCATGGAAGTCGGAATCCGCTAAGGAGTGTGTAACAACTCACCTGCCGAATCAACTAGCCCTGAAAATGGATGGCGCTGGAGCATCGGGCCCATACCCAGCCATTGCTGGTGGTCGGTCGGTCGGAGAACGAGAAAGGTGGACAAGAGCATGGGGCGCTCATCCACCCCACACCAGCGCAGGCTACGCTGCGACGAATAGGAGGGCCGCTGCGGTGAGCCTTGAAGCCTAGGGTGCGGCCCCGGGTGGAGCTGCTACAGGTGCAGATCTTGGTGGTAGTAGCAAATATTCAATTAAAAAAAAATAGATTATGTAAGATTGTGTTCAGATATAGGACCTTCATATGTACAAGGTATCAATTTGGCTGCAGCCCTTCAAGGAAAAACAGTCAAAGAGGTCCTGTTCCAGCAACAGCAGAAGAAAACGGGAAATCCTAGAGTTGCTGGTCCCCCTGGCAGTTGTTACTCCTGCAGACAGATGGGACATCGAGCTGCCCAAAGTCCTAATCGCCAGGGAGACAATAACAATCAGGCAAAGATACCGGGGATATGTCTTCGTTGTAAGAAGGGAAAACATTGGGCAAAGGATTGCAAGTCAATTACTGATTTGCAAGGGAACCATCTGCCTCCCCTTCAGGGAAACTGGAAGAGGGGCCAGCCCCAAGCCCCGCAACAATGTTACAGGGCAATCCAGGGACAGTCCCTACAGGGGGAGTCCCAAACGAAAAGGGGAAATCCGTTTGTGACTTATTCAGAGCAACCTCAGGGAGCGCAGGATTGGACCTCAGTGCCTCCACCTATACAGTACTAACTCCTGAGATGGGAATGCAAGCTCTCCCCACAGGGGTATATGGACCCCTCCCTCCAGGGATGGTGGGGATATTATTAGGAAGAAGTAGCACGACTATGAAGGGATTATTAGTGGCCCCAGGGGTAATAGATCAGGACTACACTGGAGAGATTAAAGTCATGACCCATTCTCCAAATTCTATAACAGTCATCCATTCTGGACAACGAATAGCACAGCTTGTTTTACTTCCATTAGTGAGAACTGGACAGACTAAAGCTGGTCATCAAAGAGGAGAACAAGGTTTTGGTTCTTCAGGTACTTACTGGGTACAAGCTATCAAACAAGAAAGACGAGAGTTAATTTTAAATATCAATGGGAAAATTTTTAAAAGAATATTAGACACTAGAGCAGATACGTCTGTGATATCAGAACAGCACTGGCCTCCCCAGTGGCCAAAACAGGCGGCTGTTACATTTTTACAGGGAATTGGTTAAGCTCATACCCCTGAGCAGAGTAGTGGATTATTATCTTGGACAGATAAGGAGGGTCATAGCAGGAGTTTCCAGCCATACATGTTACCAGGACTGCCAGTGAATTTATGGGGAAGGGATGTTATGCAAGAAATGGGAGAGTATATTTACAGCCCTAGTGCTGTGGTCACACAGCAGATGTTTGATCAAGGGTTGCTACCTCAGCAAGGCCTAGGGGTATCAGGCCAAGGAATCACAGAACCTTTACAGCCCAGGCTCGACCACTTAGAGCAGAGTTAGGGTATTTTTAGGAGGAGCCTTTGATTTTCCTGCAACTCATGCTGACCCTATTACATGGAAAAGTAATATGCCAGTCTAGGTTGATCAATGGCCCTTAAATGAAGAGAAAATTCAGGCTGCTGAACTATTGGTGCAGGAACAATTAGATAGCGGTCACCTAGCCCCCTCAAATTCACCCTGGATCAGTCTGATCCCGGCAGCAGCTGCAGCGGCTCTTGTCCTTCCAGGCTCTACTTGCTATCTCCTTTAGCTTCCAGAAACATGGCTTCTGGTGTGGCTGTCTCTGATGGAGTCATCAAAGTTTTCAATGACATGAAAAGTACTTAAGTCCTCCACACCAGAGGAGGTAAAGAAGTGCAAGAAGGTGGTGCTCTTCTGCCTGAGCAAAAACAAGAAGAACATCATTCTAGAAGAGGGCAAGGAGATCCTGGTCGGTAATGTGGGCCAGACAGTGGATGACCCCTACGCCACCTTCGTCAGGATGCTGCTGGACAAAGACTGCCACTATGCTCTGTATGATGCAACCTATGAGACCAAGGAGAGCAAGGAGGAGGACCTGGTATTTATCTTCTGGGCCCCTGAGTCTGCGCCTCTTAAGAGCAAAATGATCTACGCCAGCTCCAAGGATGCCATTAAGAAGAAGCTTATGGAGATCAAGCATGAATTACAAGCAAACTGCTACGAGGAGGTGAAGGACCGCTGCACTCTGGCGGAGAAGCTGGGGGGCAGTGCTGTCATCATATGATTAGGACAGAGTCTTGTCAGTTATTAGGAAGGGAACCTCATTTTATTTGTCTGCCCTTCTCCAAACAGCAGCAAGATTGGCTATTTAAGCACAGTAATACTTGGGCCATCTCTCTTGCCAACTATATGGGGAAGTTAGATAATCACTACCCCCATAATAAATTGTTGCAATTTGCTGGCCTATATCAGTTTATTTTCCCTGGAAAAATATCTGCTCTGCCATTAACAGATGCATTTTTAATATTCACTGATGGTCCCTCTAATGGAACTGCAGCTTATACTATACTAGGAAAAACTATTACTTAGAAAACTGGATACCATTCAGCTCAGGAGGTAGAGCTGCAAGCTGTCCTTGCCGCTGTTCAAAAGGTGTCTGATCAAAGATTCAGTCTGTACTCCGATAGTCAGTATATAGTTAGGGCACTACAATTATAGAAACCTTTCCTTTTATAGGAACCTCTAACAGCAATGTTCAGAGTCTATTTAGAGCTATTCAAAAAGAACTTTAGCAAAGGACTGAAAAATACTATTTTGGCCATATCTGAGCTCACACTAGTAGTCTACCTGGACCTTAGGCTCAAGGCAATGAGATAATTGATCAGGCCTGAAAAATTTTGTTTACCCAAGAACAATTAGCAGAGCAATCTTATGCCATCCATCATCCGAATAGTAACAGCTTCCGACTCCAGTTTAAAATTACCAAAGAAGCAGCTAGACAAATAGTCAAACAATGTTAGTCCTGCCAGGAATTACTCTCTGTGCCACAATTGGGGGGTTAATCCCTGAGGTTTATTGCCCAATCATTTATGGCAAATGGATGTGGCTCATGTCCCTAGTTTTGGAAAATTAAAGTATGTAGATGTTACTATTGACACATTTTCCGGATTTCTAATGGCCACTTTACAATCCGGAGAGGTGAGTAAACACTGTATCACCCATTGTTTAAAATGCTTTGCCACTATGGGACAACCCAAAAGTCTTAAAATTGATAATGGGCCTGGTTATACTGGGAAAAAATTTCAAGTATTTTGTACACAATTAGGTATAGTTCATAAAACTGGAATCCCCTATAATCCTCAAGGACAAGGTATTGTGGAAAGAGCTAATAGTACTCTGAAACAGCAATTACAAAAAAATAAAAAGGGGGGAACTATACCCCCCAACACCACAAAATTATATTAACCATGTTTTATTTATTTTAAATCTTTTAAATTTGGGTTCACATGGAAAATCTGCGGCTCAAAAGTTTTGGTGTACAACATCCCAGCACACCTATGCACAAGTGCACTGGAAGGGCCCTCTTACAGGGCAATGGTCAGGACCAGATCCAGTACTAATCTGGGGAAGAGGGCATGTTTGTGTTTTCCCAGAGGATGCTGAAAGTCCACACTGGCTCCCAGAGAGGCTGGTACACCAAACAGGACCAGTGCCTAGAGGAAAAGAATGAAGAGGCTACGTCTGAGTGAATCTGAGCACCCAGAGCATCCTGCGACCCGACATCTTCCATGGAGACAGTGCTATGGGGACAATGTGACTCAAATACCGATACTTGGACTTAATCTCAGCATTTATGATTGGATACCGGTAAACAAGTCCAACCCTCAAGACAACTTGCAAGGATTTGTAGAAGGGCTATGGACATTAGACCATAAGACTTATCAGACTGATTTGTGGAAACTAAGTGCTAGTATGGGGCCCTTTTTGGCCATAGCTAGGGGCAGCTCCTATCTAAAGATCATGGAAATTACTGCATGTGTTCCTGAGCCTTATGCATCGCTTGTTGGGAATGTTCATATTACTGTCCATGACTCTGTATATAATGTTTCTTGTATCAAATATAATCTCACTGTGTTATCTCAGTTGAGGATGATACCAAAATTGTAGTGCTGTATCAGCCAGCCTTTGTAATGATACAAATTAATATTACAGGACCTTGGTATGAAAAAAAGGGATTACAGATATGGAATGAGGTTAACACAGCACTAGCCCATACCAAAAGATTTGTAGGATTATTGATTGCTGGAATCACAGCCCTTATTACCCTTGTTGCTTTGGCACAGACTATTCAAACAGCACATTATGTTAATGATCTGTCGAGAAAAGTCTTCCAAGCATTAGGAGCCCAAGAAAATATAGATAGAAAATTTGAAGAGAAGCTAAATGCCCTGTATGATGTGGTTCAGGTCCTAGGTGAACAAGTTCAAGGTTTAAAAGTTAGGAATCAGCTTCGATGCCATGTTGAATATCAATGGATTTATGTTACTTCTAAGCATTATAACGAGAGCCAGTTTATTTGGGAACAAATTCAGAGACATCTATTCGGCATATGGCATACAGAAAATGTTTCATTGGACTTGCGACAATTACATAGAGAGATACTGGGGATAAAGAATGCACCTCCATTAGATACTACCATAGCTGAAAGCGCTGAGAACTTTGTCTGTCGGCTTATGAGACAAGTGCCATCCCTTGGCACCTTTCAGCATCTAGTCATAATAGTATTAGGGACACTGGCTCTGTTATTGCTCATATTATGCCTTGCTATCTTTGTTACTTCGCTTACTGGTTAAGAATCTATTTGGAATTAAAGCAGCACTTCACAGTCTCCATTTACAGCTGCAAGCTCACAAACAATCTCCTGTTTAATTAAAAGAAAAGGGGGAGATGTGGGGAGCTGCCCTGAAAACAGGGGTCTCACTTGTTGAGACATAGCTCTCTTTTCCTCCCTCGCTGCACAGCAGGAAGTGGAAAACTACTGCTGTTTGCAGTTATCAGGAATTGTTTTGACTTGCAGCACAAGGACTGTGTGCAATGCTAGCCTTGACATTTACTTGACTTGGTTAAAAAATAGTAGACTTAGTGGCGCAAAAATATTTTTCGTAAACAAGGAACTTACTGCTTTTGCCTAGATTGCTGTGTGTGCTTAAATATGCTGTTTGGAATAAACTCGGGACTGCAGACTTCGGTCTCAGTCCTCCCAACCCCATATTTTCTTGTCTGTCATTTTTCTCATTCTCACCGGCACTCAACTACATACACCTGAACTCTATCAAGCCCACATCACTCAGGCACGTGGAGCCATGTGTTCGGACCATAGGTTCAAGTTTACAACTCCAGCTGTTGGCAATAATGGTGCTGGGAGGGCTCTGCCCTCAAAGTTGGGACTGGCACGTGGCCACCAGAGGCTGTGCCCTCTCATCAGTCTGAGGCTTGAGCCTGTTTAAATACTGTAGCTGTACACCACAGCCCCCTAGCTTGGAGGTCTCTGATCCCTGCACACCTCCAACCGCGCACTGAGCCCCCAGCAGAGGCTGGCCTATCTGCTGGTCTTGGGGGCTGCAGGTGCAGGCCCTTCGGGGATGTGGGCTCAGTGCCCAGACTGCTGGGGGCAGCCGCTGGCTCTGGAGGAGTCACAGGTCCCTCCTGGAAGAAAGAGAAAGGCCTCCTGGGAGCTCAGGCTGAGCATCTGGAGAAGTCGAGGCTGCTAGGCAGGCCTCTGCCTCACTGTCCCCTCGAGCTGGGTGGCCTGTGGGGTTACGGTGGGCAGCAGTGTGTCCCACCCAGTCAGCACCAGCCTCCCTCTGCTTGATGACATCGTGCGAACAATGGGGAACACAGAAGATGTGCTCCCGCTCAGGCACACACTCCATACCGTACCTCGCCCACTGGTCCCACAGTCCCCGCTGTCCCCACCGTGGTCTGCCATACACGTGTGCCATCCTCGGAGGCTGGCAGCACCTGCCTGAAGAGATGGAGTCCACAGGCTGCAGCTGCCACCCGCGCTGTGCCCCCTCATCAGAGAGCCAGGCCCAAGGCTAGATGGGCAGCCAATCCTGGATACAGCTAAACTTTTCTATGACCCGACAGCAGGGCCGCTGAGCAGCTGTCCCCAGAGCAGCTGGAAGTTGCGGCTGCGCAGCCCAGGCTCCAACCCAGGAATCTCAGGCAAGGGGGCCCTCGGCTCTGAGCAACTACAGGACGTTTTCTCCTCTAGTCTCCACGGAGGGGACTCCCGTGGGTGGCCCTGCCCTGCGCTCTCTCCTCAGATTTCACAATAGCCCCCCTGTGCCCCTCCTCAGGGCGCCTACTGGCATTTCTGGTCCTGGGTCCTCCCGCACCCCCTCACTCACAGGCTCGGGGGCTGGGCGTCCCCCGCGCCTCCCAGTGGGTTGAAGGGTGGGTGGTCCATCTTGTCCCAGGTCAGGGCGTAGATCCCTAGGGAGGAGCAACAGGACCTTGATCACCTCCTGGGAACCTCTTCCTGCCTCCCCTCTGGCCGCCTGAGGGCACAGGTCACCGATGGACAGCAGACATGGACTTGGTCAAAGGCAAGGTTGTCTGTGCTCACCTATTTCCCCTTCTGCTTCAGACCCCTAGCTCCATGGCCCAGGACTCACAAGGGTCTGCTTTTCACTGGACAGGATGGAGAGGGCTTGAGGCTGCCTTCAGCCAGGGAGGGCCAGCTGGCAGGGCCACCTTCCCGGGTCCTCTCCGGGTCCCCAGGCCTCTGCTCTCTGCCCTGGAAGCTAGTCAGACCCCAAAGCCAGAAAGAGGTGCCTGAGCTGCCCGCTTCCCTCCCTTCCTGGGGCCGCTCTGGAAGAACAGGACCTGCCACTCCAAGCTCTTTCCATTGAATTTCAAAAAGAGAATACTAAGTGAAGTTGAAAAGTAACAAGGTAATCTGGGGAGAGAAACAGATTCAGGTTTCAGAAGCTTCCACCTGGAAGGGGAACAATGCCTGAGGATGCTTTGCCCAAGGTAGGTGAAGGGTCTAGCGGGGACATTTTGCTCCTACCCCTTTCTCTGTACCTCGGACTCCTTAAGAGAAAGGCAAGTTTTAAACAGCGTAAGTCAGCAAAAGGCAGCGCAACCATGTTCCTGAGGCCCCGTCCACATGGGGTCCCTGGCGGCCAGGGGGGGTCAGCTCAGCCTAATGCAGGAGAAGGGCCCAGCAGGGTCCTCCCAATCAGAGGCAGGCAGATTGGCAGCACCTGCTTAGCGCACCGCCAGCCACGCCAAACACCAACACCTGTGGCGGCTGCGGTGGGCGCCTCCTGGGGAAGGGCCTGGCTCACTCTCATCCCACCTGAGGTCCTGCCAGACCTCACAGAAAGCGGCTGCCCTGAACCAGCCTCTGCCTGTGGTCTCCAAGGCTGGGCGGGAACACTGGACCACTGGCCGGCAAAGGGAGACCAGGGGAGGCAGAACAAGGCTGGGGAAGCGGGAAGAGAAGTTCAGGGTGACTGAGTTCTGGCCTCAGCGCAGGGTCAGAAGGGCGGTCTCCTTCGGGCAGCTCCCTGCCTGGGGGTCCGGGTGGGTGGGGGAGGGAGGAGAGCGGGCGTAGTGGGCCTGGGTCAGGTTCCACTCCCGCGGCCCACGGCCCAGGACCCACGGGCTGGGCGGGCTCCGCGCAGAGCCGCCTGCCTGTGGGTGGGCAGGCCGAGCCCAGGTGTGGCCCGGCATTGCTGAGGGAGGGACGCCGCGCGGGGAGCGCGGTGCCTGGAGCTGAGGCGGACCCTGACTGGGAGCCAAGGGACCGCGGGAGGGCGGTCCGTGTTGGGGGGAGGTCGCCCACCTTTGGGGAGGGACCTAGGCTGGGATGCTGCCAAGGCCAGGCACTCTGCCCTACCTGTCTTCCTCGAGGTCACAGATGGAGCTGGAGGAGGACTCCAGTCCTGCCCGTCGCCCAAATGCCCAAGAGGAGCCAATCAGCGGTGGTCGGAGGAGGGCGCCTGGCGCCAGCGGCCAATAGGAGGGCGGGCCCGCCAGCCCCGCCCCCAGGCTGAGGTGCCTCAGGTGTGAGCAGGGAGCTGCCTGGCATCCACCTGAGGGGCCTCCTGGAGCAGGAGCCCGGGAAGGTGTGCAGCTGGCGGGCCCCAGGGAGCCGGGAGCCGGGAGCTGGGCTGTGCTCAGCGCAGGAGGGCTGGAGCAGGAGCCGCCCTGGGGTTGCTGGTCTCCGTTTTCTGGGTGTGAAATGCGAGCAGGTGCAGCGCTGCCCTCCAGGCGGGTCTGAGCCTTCCAGCCCTTGCCTGGCGGGCAGTTTGCCTCTGGGAGAAGTTCCGGGGAGCAGTTTGCCTCTCGGAGAAGTTCCAGGGCCCCTTGGCTACACAGGTCCAGGAGGCAGGTGGTGCAAACCATCAAAAGTAGGAAAATGCAAGATGGTAAGGGCCTACGGTGAAGTCAAACAACATGTCACTTCAAAAACATTCTCCCAAATATGTGGGGACTGACTTTACATCCTGCCACGTGGTTGGAGGTGGGGAATGGGAGTCTGGGTTCCTTTAAACGCAGACAGGCCCCAGCTGGGTTGGCTCCGTGGGTGGGGCGCCTGCCTGTGGACCGAGGGTCCTGGGTTTGATCAGGTCCACGCACCTGGGTGCAGGCTCCATCTTGGCCCTGGTCCGGGCGGGTGGGGGAGGCAGCCAGTTGATGTCTCTCTCTGACATGGGTGTGTCTCACACACACATCAGTGTTTCTCTCTGTCTCTACCTTCCCTTCCACTCTCCAAAAATCAGTGGAAAAATATCCTGGTGAGGATTTACAAAGAATAAGTAAATCACAGTGGAACATTGAACAATCCAGTGGGAATGTGCAATTGGTCATCTTTTTTTTTTTTAAATATAATTTATTGATTTTGTACAGAGAGGAAGGGAGAGAGATAGACCGTTAGAAACATCGATGAGAGAGAGTCATCGATTAGCTGCCTCTTGCACACCCCTACTCGGGATATGCCCGCAACCAAGGTACATGCCCTTGACCGGAATCGAACCCTGGGACCTTTCAGTCCCCAAGCCGACGCTCTATTCATTGAGCCAAACTGGTTTCAGCTGCAATTGGTCATCTTAATCCTGGGGTGTAGCACTGTGCTCACCCTCAGCTATGCTCCACGTTGCCGGTGGTCCAGTCTTAGCTCGTGCACAGGCACTGGGAGAAGTTGATCCTGTCCACCAAGGCTCCATGGGCCTCGCCATGACCTCCCGGTGGAGCTCTGAAAGTACAGTGTCTGGCATCCAGACCCCACTCCATCAGAAACCTGCCAGGTCACCCCACAGATGAAAACCCACCATAACGCCATCTGCCCTGGCCAGGACTGAGGGTGTCTGAACAGACTTGCAGCCACGAAGGGAGAAGGTGACCCCTCAGCGGCTAAGATTTCCAGTGGGCAGGGGAGCTTCTCCTTGTGCTGCCTGTGACCTGAGATGAGCACATGAGAGACCCAGCAGGCCTCCAGACCTAACCACTGCCCAGCCTGGGAGAACCACACCCCCCCCTCGTTTCACCTCGTTCCCCCCTACACACACAGTGGCAAGGACAGATATGATATGATATGTCTACCAAGTAGCAAGGACTTATATCCACACAAGTGCTCCCAGGTGTGGCCGCCCTAGATTGGCAGGCACTAGACTATCATATGTTACCCAAGGTTACACACTGTGAGTGACAGTAGGAGTCAGAAGGGAGACTAGAGCCACTGTCTATGGCGAGTGAGACAACTTTTGTGGTAAGCTCTTCCAAAGACACACCCTGAGACCACCTGGAGACCAGCTTGCTCCAAGATCTGCAGTCAAGTGAGGTGATAGGTGCCTGGCTAAGGAATGCGGGTGCCTGGTGACCAGAGTTCTAGCTTCTGTATTGTCCTATCATTGAGGAAGTGACATCACGTGTGTAAAGTTCCATTACCCCATTGCTCCCATCACTTACAGAACAGACTTACACAAAACTACTCAAGACCTGACTCCTGTCCCATTGTTTCCAGTTCCTAATTAAAAGGGAAAAAAGGGGGGGGGGGGGCACCTCAGGATTCCTGAATGAGCTCTGTCTTCACTCTAAGCCTTTACCCATATAGGAACCCATGATTGGAAAACCTTACATCCCATTCCACTGGTTTCCAAAAACAAGAACCAGTCATAAGATCCTTGTCCTGGACTTAGAATTCTGGGGTGGGTGTCCCATCAAGGTCCCCAGGTCAAAGACCTAGAAGAGTGGCTGGACATTCCCAGGACAAAACTCTCTCAGATGCCACAAGATTTGGAGGCCCTGAAATAAGCTCTACAACCCAGTTCCCTTAAGTGATTCTGCATCTGCAGGAATCTGGTGAAAGTAAAGGTATGTTGAGAGTCTGGAAACCACCACCAGGACCCATAGTCTCAGGCTGCTGAGGGCCTTTGCCCAGCCCCAGACCCGGTGATGCCTGCATTACATCAGAGCTTTCACAGGACTTCTCCATCATGTCCCTAACTGCTATCTTCTCTCTTCTAGTATGTTCTTCCTCTGAGAAGTTTTGAGAAAAGTTAGAAACCTAACTCACACCATGCCCCTCTTTGGATCACAGTCATTAATGGCAGCACTTTCCTGCAAATGAAAGTAAAAACTCCTCACACAAAACTTTGCTTCATCTTTGCTTCCTTTAGGTGTAAAACAGACTGGGATTTCCCCAATCATCCCTCCTCAGTCATACCACCCTGGCCTTACATACTGTCTTTTCAGCCTGTCACCTTCTCCCATCCAGTCACACCATGTGGCAACCTCAAGTAACTCACTGTTCAGACACTGAGACCTGGACTGCAGGAGTGTTTGGAGGGTAAATGAGGTGAGGCTGAGTTGAACTCTGGTAGCAGAAAGTCATATGGGAGGCAAAGAGAATTCAATTTTGTCCTGTTACTCAACCATCCTCAGACACACAACTGCACTGTGGGGAAACAGCCTCTGATGGCCCCTGACTCAGCACTGGAGACTCTGATTCTGTGAACACACTGCATAGGTCAAATTCACCACCAAGAGAAAGACTGGAAGTCAAACTGAAACCAATGAGCACAGGGATAATGCGCCTCTCCT
The DNA here is from genome assembly GCF_964339955.1 of Pipistrellus hanaki. NCBI lineage: Eukaryota > Metazoa > Chordata > Mammalia > Chiroptera > Vespertilionidae > Pipistrellus > Pipistrellus hanaki. The sequence continues at coordinate 7,778,927 of NW_028182304.1, read as the reverse complement.
GGGCTTCATTGACTAAACCCAGCCCCCCTTAGTGCATGGCCCTTTGGGTAATGTAGCAATCTAGCCTTGCATGTGGCACTAGGATCCCAATCACCCACTGACCATTGGGAATATTGTTGTGGTGAGTGCAAGTGGCAACTGACAACTTTAGGTTTTAGGAGATCGTCACAGGTTTCTAGGGAGTGTTGTCTATAAAACTTAACTCCTGTTTGGAAACATTATTTCAGATTCCGTGACTCTTAGAATGCTCCCTCTGGTGAAAAGTATTATTTCAATTATTTCTTAAGACTACAAATCTAAATGGATAAATATTTGCAAAGGTATTTTAATTGACTTTTACAGAGAGAAGAATGATAGAAACACAGAGTGGCTTCCTTCTCCATGGCCCCCTAATGGGCTACAGGCCATAACCACAGCAGGTGCCCTCAAATAATAACTGAACCAATAATTTTTCTGTGCATCGAACTATACTCAACAAGCTGAGACATTTCAGCTTGGCTCTTTTTTTTTGTTTTTTACCATCAAAACATTACATCATTAAGAGGAAAGCAGGCTATGAGGGAATATATCCAACTGGTTTAAAACAAAAATGTGGCAAGATGGCTGCTCTGGTAGGCAACTAGCCGCAGCCGCACACAACAATTTTAATAAAATACAACTAAAATATAAAATGGACATTACCCAGAACTACAGGAAAGTCGACTGACTGGAAATCCTACAACAAGAAGCAAGGAGAAAACCAGAAGGAAGCACGGAGGAGCTGGAAAAGCCCAAGGTACGGAGACACGCGGCGCGCGCGGAGAGGACGGAGCCGGAGAGGAGGGGGGCCGAGTGCCTGGCGGGTGTTCCCTAGCGGGAAGGAGAGAAAACTCCGACTGTGCTGGGCCCCCAACTGCTCTGAACCCCTGTTCTGGGCCAGACCCCGGGGACTCAGGCTCAGCCATAGGGAGCTGGGCTGTAAGTCGGAACCCCGGGGTAGCGGAGAAAGGAGGTCCCGGAGGCGCGCACACTGCTCCCAGAGAAGGGACGGTCGGCTGTGCCGCGGGATTGCCCTGACGGGAAGGAGACTGGGGCTCCAGTCTGCTCTGAACGCCACCTCCAACTCCACTTCCAACTGAACTGAACCCCAATACCGGGCTCATTGGGGGAGAGCATAGACTGTTTGGCAGCAGGCGAAAATCGAGGGCACCTTTCTCTCAGAGGCGCCGGCAGCGAGCACTGAAGGACCCGCATAGGGCGGGGCTGACGGAAGCCAAAGCTGCAGGCTCCACCCTGAAACCCCGTCCCATCTTTAACTGTGAAATGCGACAACAAAATAGATCACAAACGAAAGAAATGGAGGACAAAAAGCGTCTGGATATAGAGTTCAAATCTACGCTTATAAGGTTTTTCAAGAATTTCCTAGAAAAGATGGATAAGGCCTATGAGGATATGAAAAGAGATCAACTAGAATTAATAAGGAGTCAACAAGAAATGATAAGGGATCAACAAGAAATAAAGAATACATTGTCTGAAATAAAAAATATTCTACAGAGTCCTAAAAACAGAAGGGAAGATCGCAAGAATCAAGTCAAAGATTTGGAACATAAAGAGCCAGAAGACACTCCTCCACAGAAGCTAGAAGGCAAGAGAATCCAGAAAATTGAAGATAATGTAAGAAACCTCTGGGACAACTTCAAGCGAACCAACATCAGAATTATGGGGGTTCCAGAAGATGAGAGAGAGCAAGATATCGAAAACATACTGAAAGAAATAGTGACAGAAAACTTCCCCCACCTGGTGAAAGAATTTGACTTACAAGTCCAGGAAGCGCACAGAACTCCAAACAAAAGGAATCCAAAGAGGACCACACCGAGACACATCATTATTAAAATTCCAAGAGCAAAAGATAAAGAGAGAATATTAAAAGAAGCAAGAGCAAAGAAGGTAGTAACTTATAAAGGAGCACCTATACGATTGTCAGCTGACTTCTCAACAGAAACCATGCAGGCCAGAAGGGAATGGCAAGAAATATTCAAGGTGATGAATAGCAAGAACCTACAGCCAAAAATAAGCTACCCAGCAAAGCTATCACTCAGAATCGAAGGCCAGATAAAGAGCTTCACTAATAAAAAAAAGCTAAAGGAGTTCATCACCACCAAACCAGAATTATATGAATTGCTGAAGGGGGTTCTTTCAGAAGAGAAAGTAAACAAAGATAAAAATTATGAACAACAAATACGTAATTATCAACAAGTGAATCTAAAAACCAAGGAAATTAAAAAAATCTGATGAACAATATTAACTGTTGAATATAATAGAATCAGAGGTATGGAAGGGGAGTGAACTGACGATTCTTGGGGAAAAGGGGAGAGGGGGGCGTGGGAAGAGACTGAACATAAACTGTGCACCTATGGATGAGGACAATGGGGAGAGGGGAAAGGGCAGAGGGTGGGGTGGGAACCTGGTGGAGGAGAGCAATGGTGGGGGGGGGGGAAGGAACATTTGTAATAATATGAAAAATAAAAACTTATTAAAAAAAATAAATAAAATAAAATAAAATAAAATAACAGCAAAAAAAAAAAAATGTGAAAGGATATGTAGGCCAACACATTGACATTTTCTATTTTGTCTGCATGTCTGTCATCACTACACACTGTGATGTTAAGGAGCTAAGAGTTACAGAATGTTTACTACATGTGCCAAGCTAATTCATGCTTCACATGAATTATTATTTCATTTAATCCTCTTTGCAATCTGAGATGGCTTCACCATCTATTTGATGGGGAGGGAATTCAGGCTCAGAATCTCAATATAAATTGATCCTTTGTAGAGTTAATAAAAGCAAGGCTGGAAGACAAACTCATGTGTCTAACCATCTTGCTCTGACTTCCAATTTTAGGCTCTGCTCACTTTTAGAGGGTGGAATCGGAGATGCATTTCGATTAGGACAGACTCAATATTTTGTGGGTAATGAGCACCTCCAAAGCTTTAGTGGCTTAGGGTAAAGAAGGTATCTTTCTTGTTCATAGCACATGAACACCCTTGTTCTGCTGGAATCTGGATAAAGGAGCAGCCAACATGTAGGTTCATGCTGGGTGTTATCAGAGATAGACAGAGAGGGTGGCTGGTCTCACTGGTTCCAAACTCTTCTGTTAAAGGTTACAGGCTTGACTCCCACATTTTATTGGTCAAAGCATATCACAGGCTGCAGCCAACATCAGGGTCTGTAGCAGAGCCTGACCTACTTGATGAGCCACAGGAAGGGAACACATGGTGCCAGCCTCTTTTAAGACTGCCTAGGGGCAAAGGAGAGGAGTGGGGACTGGTAAGAAATGACAGTGGAAGTCAGACAGGACAGTTTGCTTTCTCCTCGTCCACTTAGACTTTGTCCCCCAGCTGCCCAATACTTAATATTCATAGTTTTGAACTTCAAAAAGAAGGAGTTTGGTCAGATATCATTGGCAAAATCTCAGAACCAACTTCTGAGGTAAATCCCTGCTGCCAGGGTTCCCCCATTGTGGTGGACATGAAGACCACATGTTAATATTATTGACTGGGAAGGTTACTGGACTGCAAGCATTCCAGTGTCCATGTTCTTTTATATCAGTGTTTCCCAAACTTCTCTCATGATGAGAATCACCTGGTGGAGTTGTTAAAACACAGATTCCTGAATCCCAACTAAGAAGTGCTAAACTAGAATTTTTGAGAACATATAGGTAAAATTGCATACCTAACTTAGTGCTCTGTATATAAAATCTGTCTTAGAGCACTAGTTAAGTATACAATTTTACCTATATGTTCCCAAAAATTCTAGTTTAGCACTTCTTAGTTGGGATTCAGGAATCTGTGTTTTAACAACTCCACCAGGTGATTCTCATCATGAGAGAAGTTTGGGAAACACTGTTTTATATTAACTGTTGTCACTACACTGCCTCCAAGATTCGTTGTCATTTGCATTGCCCATGTGAGTGCTCCATCACGTGGAGCTGATTGGAAAACGCTGACATTAACATCCATAGTGATCCTGTGGTTTCCCTTCATTCTGTGCAGGAACCTGTGCTAAGTGTGGTCCCTTCATATTTTCCCCATTCCCACTTCAGAGAGCACTGAGCCCATTCTGCCTCCTGGCCCCATTGTTACCAGGTGTTCATGCACACTCAGTAAATGATCAGAGATTGGAGATCCGGGAGTGATGCTCAGAGCAGCTTAGGCACCTTCATCTATAAGGTGTTGGCCAAGATTTCCCATGGGCATGGGGATGACCTGCTCACCAGGGACTGGCAGTCCCAAAGGAACCCCAGCCTGTACCATGGGTGTTCAATTCCTCATTTCCAAGGGGGACTCAGGGACCTAGGAATTTAACCACTCAGCTCTCCCCATATGGACACACCCACTTATAAAATTTCTAGGAAACCAGTATCCTCCAGACCTCCTCAAAGGCCTAGAGTCTTTCCAAAACAGCACCTCCACACTCTATAAGTCCTTTCTGTTATCAGACTCTTCCCCAGGTCCCCACCTTCTGCCATCATAAGGTTCAATGAATTGCCCTTCACTTCATCCATCCTTGGGGCCTGAGATCCGACCCCCAAGGGGAAACCAGAGCCTGGAAGACCAGGGACAGAAGCTGCTCAGTCTGGAGTTCAGGAAGAACATATTGTCCTCTCCATCACCACTCAGGATGTTTCCTATGAAGCTGACTGTTGCCACGGTGTGCAGCCACACGAACTCATAGGGAAACATACAGACAACAGAAGCAGGGAAAACACTCAGGTACAGAGCACTCACAGCCTATGGTGGGCACTCACGTGCAGAGCTTATGGCAAGGCTCATGGGGACCCACAGTGTAGACACTAGTAACACCTTGTTGGGAACATACACACAACACACAGATAAGAAAATACAGGGTCACTCAGCATGTACCACAGGGCATATCCACACACAATGGACACATACAAGCACACACCTGGCCAGACTCGTATGGACACAGAACACAGACACAAAGAGGACACAAACAGATGCAGATACAATTAGGAACACTCAAAGGGGAAGCCAATTCACACATACAACCAACACACAACATGCAAAACAAACAATTCCCCAAATGTTGAGTCATATTAATTCACTGTCTTGAAAGAATTAGAAAGATTTAAGGTGCTTTCCTGGCCATGTGGCTCAGTTACTTGGAGTTTTGTTTTATATATCCATTCAAATAAAAGTACAGGTTTGGTTCCTAGTAAAGACACATACCTAGGTTGCAGATCCATCTCTGATTGGGTCATTGATGAGAGGTAACCGATTAATATTTTCTCTCACATCGATATTGCTTTTCTTCTCTCTATTGATCCCTTCCTCTCTCTCCAATCAATAAACCTATCATCTGGTGAGAATTTAAAAAGGAAAAAAAAATATTTAAGGTTTTGAGTTTTCAAGAACATACTGTTAACTCTAAATCCATCTCTTTAGAACAGTTATCTGAATACTCTGAACTCAGAAGTCTGTCTTCTTTCCCATGAGGGACTAAGAGAATCAATATAACGGATCTTAGAATCCTTTCTAATTTTGTTTTAAACAAATAGGATAGGCTTATGTATAATCTTTCATAACCTGTTTTTATCTTTATCATATGATATTTTTTATATTAAAAACAAGAAATTGGCCTCCTGGGATGGTTCAGTATGAAAAGTATGGTCCCATTTATAGAAAGGTTTCCAGTTGGATTCTCAGGGAGGACACAGGAAGGGGGGGCATGGGAGCTCAGTCCTCTGTGTGAGTGCTTGTGGAAGACAGCTGATGAGAATTTGTCTCTCACTTTCACCTTCCTCTCTATTTAAAAACAATTAAATAATGTTTATATAAATCTATTAGTATTTGTGGTCTTCAGGAGTAATTGAAATAATACATTTCACCTCAAGGAGCATTCTGAGCTTCACAGATTCTGAAATAATATCTCCCAACAAAAAGTCAATTTTAGACAACACTCCCCAGACACCTGCCAACACTCACTGAAGCCTAATGTAGTCATTTTCCAGTGACACTCCAGCTCCCAAACACCAACATTCACCATAGTCAGTGAGTGACTGTGAGAGAAGTTAGCTTGACACATAATCAGACAGGTCAGGGGTCCAGTGCAAAACAAAGGCAGGTGTAACATGGGCAGGGGCAGACATGGCAGTTTGAACAAGCCTAATGATAGACACCAACCATGCAGAAATAATAAAATGTTTCTGAACTCAAAGCAAAAGGCATGGAGGACTAGGAAGTGTCTTCAACAATAAGGTGAACTGAAGCATAGAAACAGGAAAATTTCAGGTTCCTTGATGGGAAGTAATAAGAGAGGGAATCAATCAGGTGATGACAAGAATAGATGGAGACAAAGCTTATAGCAAATATCTACCCCTAGTCCACAAGTCTTCATGACCAACCCATTCTTGGGCCCCCTCCCTGCATGGGGAGTCTGAATCTGCTTGCAATAAATTTGACACATTTTTGCTGAGATATTCTGGTCAGTGATTTCATTCTCTGGCTTCACAAGACAAGAACACGGAAAAATCCTCACTTCACCATTCCTGTTACAAATTTGGATGGAAATTCCACCTGGAAGGATTCAAACAGTATATTAAATAAAAGGCAATGCACCTAATTATGACTGGGTTTAGCCAATAAAATCCAGGTGAGAGGCATACTATCCAGGTACACGTGGTTAGAGCTGGACTTCCTGTGTTTTTATCTGGTGGTCAAGTTGACCTCTTTGGTCTTTTTCTAGAGACAGGCTTCAGAGCACCAGTCCTCCATTAAGTTCACACATCTGAGGCTTGTTGAGTACAAACAGGCCAGGATTGGGGCCTCTGTGCCTTCCAGACTGCTCTCTGCTTACAGAGTTGGGCTCACCTGATTTAACCCTCCAGTCTTGGGTGCCAGTGCCTCTCAGGTCCTGCAGCTCAGGCCGCAGCATCAGGGACAGTGAGTTGCTCCTGGGTAACACAGAGTATGATGGAGAAAGAAGGTGACAGGCTGCAATATCACCACGTGAAGAGTTGGTGGTGTGACAGAGCTGGAAGGATTTTGGAAACTCGGGCCTTGTTTTGTGTCTAAAGGCAACAAAGAAGACGAGGCAAAGTTTCAAATAAGGAATTTTACTTTCATTCTCGGGAAACAGGGCCATGGATGGTCCTGAACAAAAGAGGGACATTGTGTGAGGTAGGGTTGTAACTTTCCTAAGCAGCTCAGAAGAAGAATAGACTAGAAGAGAGAGGACAGCAGTTAGGGACAGGAACAAGTCCTATATAAGATAAAGTTATTGGCAAGAATGTGCACTGAGAATTGAGACCTGAAGTAGTGCAGTCATCTTCAGGTCATGTGGCCACATTGGCTGGGCAAGGGTACTGAGCAGCCTGAGCTCATGGATCCTGGCGGTGATTTCCAGGCTCTCAACACACATTTCTATTTCCACAAATTTCTGCAAATGGAACAACTCTCGGGGGTACTGATCTGTGGAGCTGGCTTTAGGGCCTCATTCTTTTATGATCCTGATACTGCCTAGTCCTTGGATCTGGAACACTAATTCCAGAATCCTAAGTCCAGGTCTAGGGTCCTGTGAGTGGTCCCTGTTTTTGGCAATTAGTGCAATGATATGTTGGAGGTCCTCCCAGGCACAGTTTCCAGAATGTGCAAAGGCTTGAGGTGGGTCAGGGAGAGAGATAGAGAGAGATAGAGAGAGAGAGAGACAGAGAGAGAGACAGAGAGAGAGACAGAGAGAGAGAGAGAGAGAGATCAATGATAAGATAGAATTATTGATCAGCTGCCTCCTGCACACCCTGCTCTGTGGAACGACCCTACAAACTGCGCATGTGCCCTGACCAGGATTCCAATCTTTACTTCTAATCTTCACTTTCAGGTTGATGCTCAACCACTGAGCCACACTGGCTGGGCTGATGGCAATACTCTTCACTGCTTGTCAATATTTGCTGCTATTGAGGCTGGGCTGGTCCTCCCAAGAAATGAGAAGAGGGATGGTCATGCCTATATAGGGTTACCATTTTAATTTTGTAATAGCAAAGGGATATCTAGGATTTATATGGGACCACATTGCAAGGCTTTCCTTAGATATATGTATAGCTGGAAATGCACTTTTTTAAATGTACACTATTTGGTGAAGTTGAACATGATGTAAAGCTGAAAAACATCACAGATGAAATAGGGTTCTCTGTTACCCACATCCTTGATGGGAAAAAAAGTAGGCTTGTTGATGTGAGTATGCCAAACAGACAGATAATTTTCTTATTTGAGTAACTATATATATATTGGGTCGGCAGCTAAGTAATTGCGGATTTTTAAAAGAAAATCAAAGACAATTTTTTTCATGGAACTAAATAACTTTATTCTGTAATGTATTGCCCATTTTGATCAATGACCTTTTGCCATCTTTCAGGCAGCATCATAATCCCACGTTCAAAAAACTTCTGGTTTTTATTAGCAAAAAACTGAATCAGGTACGATTTGACATCATCATCATTATTGAAATTTTTACCATTCAAGGAGTTTTGTAAAGATCGAAACAAAAAGTAATCAGATGGTGCAAGGTCAGGACTATATGGTGGATGTGGCAAAACATCCCAACCAAGCTCCATTAATTTTTGCTGAGTGACCAAAGATGTGTGTGGCCCTGCATTGTCATGATGGAATACAACACCTTTTCGATTTGTCAATTCGGGCCGCTTTTCTTTAACTGCATTGTTTAATTTCATTAGTTGTTCAATGTAGACATCAGAATTGATCGTTCGGTTGGGTGGTAAGAGTTCAAAGTAGACAATTCCTTTGTAATCCCACCAAACTGATAACAAAACCTTCTTTTGATGAATATCAGCTTTTGATGTTGTTTGAGTTGGTTCACCTGGCCTGCTCCACGATCTTTTCTGCTTGATATTGTTGTAAACAACCCATTTTTCATCGCCAGTTATCAGTCGTTTTAAAAATGGATCATTTTCATTATGTTTCTTTAGCAAATCGCAGCTGCTAATGCGTTGCGTTAACTGTGATTCTTTCAGTTCGTGAGGAACCCATGTATCGAGTTTTTGAAAATAGCCAAGTTGTTTCAAGTGATTTTCAATGCATGTATGTGATACATGAAGCTTCTCTGCAATCTCACGTGTTGTACTGTGACAGTCCGAATTGATTATTGCTTTGATTAGGGCGTCATCAACTTCAACTGGATGACCAGAGCGTTTTTCATCTTTGAGTGAAAAATCACCAGAACGAAATTTGGCAAACCAATTTTGACACTGCCGTTCTTTTAAGGCTTCGTCACCATAAACAGCACATAACTTTTTTATGAGCTTGTGATGCATTTTTCCCTTTGCGGAAATAAAAAAGCAAAATATGACGAAAATGTTCCTTTTGATTTTCCATTTTTCAACAAACACCAAACGAAAACTACAAAACAGATCAAAAAACTTTTTTTTACTGATTAACAGTTGAATAGCCAACTATCAAATATAAAATGTGTTTTACATTTGTACTACGTCTGCAAACCTAAAAATTCAACTGAAGCCATATATGTGTGAAACCCGCAATTACTTAGTTGCCGACCCAATATATATATAAGCTGCATTTTTATTACATTTTGAAAGCAAGGGAGAGGGAGAGAAACAGAAATCATCTCCTTCCTGCATGACCAATTATTGGGTATTCAGGAAGGCATGTGCCCTGACCTGGAAGCAAACCAGTGGCTTTCAGTGAGCATAATCTCACCCAACAAAATGAGGCACAAGAGGCCAGTTTATATCTGTGCTGTTATTTATAAATTATTGTATTATTTTCAGTAGCAACAATTTTGGTTAGTAGCTGACCAAAGTGCTGTCAAGATGTGGTAAATCTACATTTGCCACATCTTGACAGCACTTTGGTCAGCTTTCTGCTTCCCAACCCTCCATTCAGGCATTGATTTACCTTCCTGTACAATAGAGTTGTTCATAATTTTATTGGCACTATAAGGTGAATTCTCTTTAACGAACACTGGCTTCCTTCATGCTACACAAATATTTTGAGATTTAACACTATTATTTATGCAAATAGTTATTTTTTTATTCCTAGGAAATATTGAATTCTTTGGATAATCACTTTAACTATTGAGTTGTCTATGGTTTCAGTTATTTCTACATTTGGGGTTTTATATATTCAACATCTGGGCCCTAACCGGTTTGGGTCTGTGCAAAGAGCATTAGCTTGTGTAGGAGGCGGCTAATCACTGTTTCTTTCTCATCAATGTTTCTAACTCTATCCCTCTACCTTCCTCTCTGTAAAATAATGAATAAAATATATTCAAAACAATTTTTTAAAAATTAAACAGCTGGGGATGTTGTATTCTGTTCTTTCTACAGGTGTTTGTCTTAGGTATCATTCTGTTCCAGGTGACTGTGAGTGTGTCACATTTTAACATGTGGGGAACTGTGATCTAAAGTGGTTCAATTACTTGGCCTTCCCACCACCCACAATAATGAAAATTCCGTTTTTTCTGCAACCCTGCCAGAGCATGTGAAGGTAAATCTTTTTCAATACTAGCCCCATCAGTGAATATTGTTAAATTGATTTCGTTTTAATCCCGTGTCCCTAAAAATGTTTGGTGGTGATCATTTCTTTTTTTTTTTTTTAAAGATATATTTTATTGATTTTTTACAGAGAGGAAGAGAGAGGGATAGAGAGTTAGAAACATCGATGAGAGAGAATCATCGATCAGCTGCCTCTTGCACACCCCCTACTGGGGATGTGCCCGCAACCAAGGTACATGCCCTTGACCGGAATCGAACCCGGGACCTTTCAGTCCGCAGTCCGACGCTCTATCCACTGAGCCAAACCGGTTTCAGCCATTTCTTCATGCAGTTCTTTACACTGTCTTTATCTCCTTTGGCAAAATGTCTGCTCGGGATTTTTGTCTACTTTTAAAGTTAATTTATTTTTCTTTTTTTTTAAGTTAATTTATTATTTTAACCAATAGGAAGACATTGCAGCCTCTAAGACATATGTTTGAATTTCACTCGTTCCTCAGTGACTCAAGCGACTTCTTTGCCATATAAAATTCTTGGTTTGGAATTCTATGTACAAATAGTTTTTTCTCAATTTTTACTTTATGTATGAGTTATAGCCCACTCTTACAATACACTTATAAGTTTAATTGCATTGTTCACATTCTCTACTGGTGGTCTTTAAGTATAAGCATTTAATAATACATTAAGTGAAGTCTAGGAAATAGTGCACATTACAAAAGTGCATTCCCTTGCTTGTCAGTTATACATACACCTAAGTAACGTCTTGAAATGTGGATCCATATAAATCCTAGATATCCCTCTGTTGTTAGAAAATTAAGATGGCAACCCTATATAGACACGACCATCCTTCTCCTCGTTTCTTGGGAAGACCAGCCTCACATTAGTGGCAGCAAATATTGGCAAGCAGGATTTTGCTGCCGTAAATACTCATCACCACAGTTTGGCACGTCAAACTGCCAAAATGATGCTATTGAACATGATTTAATATATTTCATTAGTACATCATATTTTATTTTCAGCACACTTGATACAGTAGCAATGAATATGCATGAGAACATTCATAATTAAACAGCTGAGTTATTGGAAAGTGACAAGTTTTAAACATTTTTAAAACATTTGATATAACTGTAATTAACTTAAATTTTAAATATATATATTTAAATTAGTTTTTTATTAGAGAAGAGAGAGACAGAAACACCAATGATGTGAGAGAATCACTGATTAGCTGCCTCCTGCACGACTCCACCCCCACACTGGGAATTGAGCCTGCAACCCATGTTGTGCCCTGACCAGAATAAGAACCACGACTTCCTGGTTCATAGGTCAATGCACAACCATTGAGACACACCAGCTGGGCTTCATTATTTAAAAAAAAAAAAAAAAAAAAAAAGTGTAGTTTACATTGTTGATACTATTACGAATAACTCCAATTTCCACCCTGTGTATTCTTGGTGGATCACTTGCAGTCCTAATATCCTCTTCCCCTAGGAGATCTGTCCACCTTTTAAAATGAGCTAAGCCTATGGATGCGTCTTTTTTTTTTTTTTTTATAATATATTTTATTGATTTTGTACAGAGAGGAAGGGAGAGAGATAGAGAGCTAGAAACATCAATGAGAGAGAGTCATCGATCAGCTGCCTCTTGCACACCCCTACTGGGGATATGCCCGCAACCAAGGTACATGCCCTTGACTGGAATCGAACCCGGGTCCCTTCAGTCCCCAAGCCTACGCTCTATCCATTGAGCCAAACCGGTTTCGGCTATGGATGCGTCTTATTGCTCCCCAGCCATCACTCTTTCTGCACAACACTTGTATTCACCTAACTCATTGGTTTGGTTTCTAGCTGGGCTCCACTGTTTAGAAAACTACATTACCCAGAAAGAACTGCACAAGTGTGGGCGGAGCCAAAGGAAATTATATAGCCTGTGCATCCAGTTGGGCCGGGACTTCTGCTTTCCTCCTCACAGTTGTCATTTTAACTTCTTAGGTTGTTGTTCACAGATTCTCAGGCTTCGGGGCACCAAAGGTGAGTAGAAGGAGGCCTGGGAGGCCACCGCCTGCGGTACAGGGTGTGTTTGAGGTACCTGGAGCCCCAACAGCCCGAGATTGGCATTGACCTGCCTCCCGGTACCTTTCTGCTCACAGGGTCCCTGCAGCCTGACCCCCTGAACCTTCTAGCCTGGAGAGCAGTCCTCTCAGGTCCTGCCGCCCAGGTCCCCGCGCTCAGGATGGTAAGTCCCTCCTGGTACATGGGTGATGGGGAAGAGGGTTAAAGGCGGCAGTGCCACCTTGTAAGGAGACGATGGTGGGACTGAGCAGGGAGGATTGGGAAACCCAGGCCTGTTTTGGGTGTAAAGGAAACAAAGAGCTGAGCTGTGGTATTTGCATGAGGAGTTTTACTTTCATTCTCAGAACGCTGGGGCCTTAGATGGTTGTGAAAAAAGAGGGACATTTTCGGAGGCAGAATTCTAACTTTTCCTAACATTGCTCAGAGGGAAAACAGACTAGAAGACAGAGGACAGCAGCTGTGGACAGGAAGGGGAAGTCCTGTAAATGATAAGGGAACTGGAAAGAGTAAGTACTGAGATCTGAGCCCTGAGATCATACAGGCATCTGGAGGGCACCTGGCCTCTGGGCTGGGCAAGGGTACTGAGCAGCCTGAGCCCATGGAGCATGCTGATTGCCAGGCTCACAACAGACCATAATCTTTCTACAAATTCCTGAAAAAACAGAAATGATTATGTGTACAGGTTTGTGGAACTTATTTCAATGCTTCACACACTTGTGGCCCCTGAGATAGTAGAGTTATGGGACTGTCACCCTCTCTTGTAGCCCTTGGATCTGAGGACTTTGAACAGACACCAAGCCCAGAATCCTAAGGCCAGGACTAGGGCTTCATGATGTGGACCTTGTTTCTGACAACCAGTGTAGTGAGTATGAGGTCCTCCAGACATAGGTTCCAGAATGGGCAAAGGCTTGGAGTAAACAGTGAGCTGAATCAGAAACCTGCAGGTATGTTTTTAAAATACATATATATTTTTATTGATTTTAGATGTAGAAAGGATGGGGGTGGCAGTGAGAGAGACAGAGCAACAGGGATGAGCAAAAAACAGGGATTGATTGCCTCCTGCACAATCTCTACTGTGGATCCAGCCCAAAACCCTGGCATCTGACCTCACAGCAGTGCATGGGTCTATACTCACCAAAATCATCTAGGACAGTATATCACTTTAATACAGGGAATCATGGTCAAGTTGGTAATGGTAGTAGTAGTTCAGAAGGGACAGTGTGAGCCTGAGAACTGGCTTTCTTCCTGGGGTCACTGTTTGTGAGAAGTGGGAGTCACAACACAGCACAGGGTCAAAAGTTGCATGTAACGTGTGAGGGAAAGAAATTGTTCAGCAGTGGCCAAAGCCTTTAAAAGATGAGTGAACTTGAGATTAGTGCAGGTCAAAGAGTAATTTAAATAAAATGAGACTGGGGCTGGTACATACTAACTTCTCTAAACTCTCACCAGGATTTTGTTGTGACTCTTGGTGTGGCCTGGCTGTGGGTGCTGTAATCAGTGTTGTGGATTAGCTAGGAGGCTTGAGTGGTCATCTATGAGACTCACTGGACATGGTGCAGAGGGCCATCAGGGCTGGGACTTGGGTGGACGTTAAGTGAGAGTTGTTGGCTGTGACTAGTGAAGGGACAAGTGAAGCAAAAAAGGAGGTGGGCAATATATATCTGAGATCTGATTATTGTTCTTAATAGTGGAGGTTGAAGGAAGTAAACAGTCATGGTGAGAGGCCTACATAGCAGGAATCCAGGCTGCCTCTATGAGTGTGGACTATGAGAGTCTGTGTAGTGCTTGATCCTGATTCAATATTGCAACCATTCTCTGGACCACACATGCTGAGTAATAAGTAAAAGGCCAGGAGATGAGTATGGGGAAGTGCTGAGGCCAGAGCTGTGGAAGTGCAGGCATGAGAGAAGTGTGGTAGAAAGAGTGATGTGCACTTGGTGAGGGAATGTGAATTCATGGCCAGAGCACCATGACATTGATATAAGAGTGACTGAAGGAAGTTTCTATTTCTGGTGGTTCCTGGATGTAACAATTAGGTAAACTTCTGGGTAATTGCCTGTAAATAGAGGTGCCTGGGTGCTAAATTCTAGGTTAAGAGCTTAGGTAACATTTAACTAACCACCTGCCTTTTGTTGTTGGTTTGACACACTGGTTTGACATAGTGGAGTTTTATAAGCCTGTTACCCAGGCTTATAAAACTCCACTGGCATGGGTAAGGAAGAAGCGTAAGAGAGAACTATATTTTGGAGGTGGTGAAGTGTAATTTTGGAAAAGAAGGTGATTAGGAAATAATTTATCCACAACATGGCATATTTGCATTTTCTTTGAAGTTGTGCCTCTGGAAAGGAAGCTGTGTGAGATGAATGTTGTTCAAGGAACTACCCGTGTTTCCCCGAAAATAAGATATCCTCTGAAAATAAGACCTACTTACAGGTTTCCTTCTGAGTGAAATATAAGGCATCCCCCTGAAAATAAGGCCCCCTCATAGGCTAACCATGAGAGATTTGGTCCACTGATTCTGAAAGAAATGGAGTCACAAGAAATTCACCAGGAAATTCAGGAATTGGATTGTTATGATGATGTTCCAAAAGATGATGACATGACTGTTATTGAATAAATGAGTAAATTCTTGATACTGTGGGATTCACAGTTTGTCTGGTTTGTGTTGACAACTACCGTACTACCGAACCATATACAGGTAATAAATTTCCTTTATTTTCATTTAACAATAAATATGTACCGTATTCTTCTTCATGGAAAAATAAGACATCCCCTGAAAATAAGACCTAGCACATCTTTGGGAGCAAAAATTAATATAAGACACTGTCTTATTTTTGGAGAAACAGGGTATGTGCAGCAGGTAGTACAAAGCAATGGCTTCACCACATTGGGATTGGTGTCAAGAGGGTGAAGTGAGATGTCATGTTTTTGGTGTCTTAGAGGAACAATCTGAGGGACTACAATGCTATCTTCTGAGAAAACAGTATCAAATCACTCACACTGTCTTTATGGCCAATATCCCTCACTAACCTATGTTTTTGACACCCAATCTATTGATAAGAGGCAGTGTGGCATACATGGGAGATCCAGAGCTCAGGTTTCTCCTATCTACTCAACTGCCTTAATTGTTTTTGGAAGAAAAATATCAGTGCAAATATAAAAACACAGTGGCTTTCATGGAATGAAGGCCTGGTATTTTCAAAGATGTGAAGAGTGGAAATAGCAGATGGGTGTGGAGGGTGGGTAGTAAATAGATTTATAACATAAGGAGTGACTCTGATCATGAGCTGTACTGTCCCCATTATGACAGGATGTGAACTTTGAGGACGTGGCCATTGCCTTCTCTCAGGAGGAATGGGGGCTCCTGGATGAGGCTCAGAGACTTCTGTACTGCGATGTGATGTTGGAAGTGTATACACTTTTATCATCTGTAGGTAAGACCCTCAAATTATCCCAGTGACCTGAGGTGATGACCTCTCTTCCTTTATTCCTCAGGCATAGCTTTCTCTTTTCCACAGCCAGAACATTGCCTCCGCTAATTTCCCACACAGTCCTGTCAAATGTGCTGAGGCTTCCAGCCTGAGCAAAAGACTCCGTGATCATTCATAACACCTGTTATCTCAAAAAGTACATTGTTAGGAAGTGATGTATCTTGCAATGAGCTTAATAGGTCCCAGTGTGGACTTTCTCTTTCAAGGGAGGCTGACAATGTCCACATGCACAGCTTCAACTTCTGACCTCTTTCTCTAGGTAAGGGTTCTTTGTGGCAGCTTCTGCCATGTTATGGTTTTTACCAACATGGGCTTTTCTTGTAAGGCCCCCATTACAACGTTGTAATATTTTCTTCCCTGTATACTATAGTAAGCTGTGTTGCACTGGCCCAGTGCTGACTGCTCACTACTTCACCACCTGTTACTCTTCACTAGTGCTTCTGCAGTATTCTACAACATTGACTAGCACATGTGTTACATGGAGCACATATGTGCTAAGTAGTTTTCAAAGCCACTCACTCCTTCATTGAATTTTATTTGGCATAAGAGGGAACTAACGTCTTACACAGCTCTCCTGGTCCCCAGCTGATAAACCGTGGTGAATGCTGTTAGTTGAAGGATGAGCTGGAAATCCATATTCTAATCCATGTGGTGCTTGCCATGTTTGTGTCATATTTATAGTGAGGCCTCTCTGTGTTTGGATCTTCATTAGCCCAAAAAGTCACAAGAGCCTCTTATTCATTATTCCTGCACATCTTTTATTTTCAGGCAATTGCATGGAACCAACGTGTGATGTGTAACACAGTTTTGCAATGGAACTTCCCCCTGTCACACAATCAACATTCATTTTCGCACCATTTCTCACTTTTCAGATTGTTGGCATAAAATGGATGATGAGGAGGCCTGTTCTGACCATAGTGTATCTATATAAGGAGAGCCACAGGACATGGCTTCTAAGCCAGCTCCAGCCACCCAGAGGACACTTCTGTGCAAGCAGTGTTTCTCTTGTGAAAAGATACTTTGCACCTGACTGAGTCACATTCAGCATACTTTGAGCAGAAAGCCTTCTGTAATGATGCATGTGTTGTCTACAATTCAGAGCTTCCCCAGCACCAGGCCACTCTCAACACTGAGGAGCTACACTGTGGCAGTGAGATTTCATAGGAATTTCTTGATGGAAAAAATCATCACCAGTGGGGTAACTGTGAAAATGCTGCCAGACACATCCTGAAAGTTGTTCAGTGTCAGGGTGAATTTTCTGGAGAAGTGATTTATGAATGTAAGAAAAGTAAAAAAGTGTTTGGACAAATCTCTACCCTCATTGGACATAAGAGAGTTCACCATGGTGAAAAGATGTATAAGTGTAGTGAATGTGAGATGTCCTTTTGTAGAAGGGCTCACTTGACTACACACCCCAGAGTTCACACTAGAGAGAAGCTATATGAGTGTACTGAATCTGGGAAGTCTTTTCGCCAAAAATCTAGCTTATTAAACATCTGAGTGTTCACACTGGAGAGAAGAATTAAATGTGTATGGGATGGTTCATTTTATTCACTAAAAATAACAACACTGAAGGGGACTGTTTGGGACCTATTTTTCTGAATTTAAAACTTTTTAATGGAATATATACTGTACTATATTCCTCATGTGTTTCCAGTACAAGTGAGGCTTGAAGGACATGCCCAGATCTACTGCTGATACATTTGTGGCTGAAGAGATTTCACTTCTACCACCTGGCTCACCTGAAGAGCGTGCGTCAGTCCCAACCCCTATGTGCTCAGGAGAAATGAATTCTATGTTTTCACTTATGGTTGAGTACATTATGATTATTCCAGCTCTTGACAGTATCTTCATTTCTTTCTCTTTGACTGGGGAATGCAACTGACTCAGGGTTTGTCCAGAGCACCCATCCACTTTCAGGGACATTGTGAGTCTCACATTATACTTTTATGAATTGTTTTACTTTATAATTTATCAGCCTGCAAATTTCTTACTATCTTCTGTTCTGGTTTATGATTTTTTAGTAAAGATATTTTTCTTTCATACCTTTTTTGTTTTTTTTTTTTTGTTTGTTTGTTTGTTTTTTGGTTATTTTCACTTCCAGGGATGAATGTCAAGCACAATTATGATCTATCATCATAGAGTTTACAGATTTTGTCTGAATTCCAAATTTTCTATGCTTTTGGAGAGACACCATAATGCTAGAAAATTACTCTTTGACCAATATTGGCTTATACATGCATTGTTGCCCATGGCCTTGAAAGAAAGACTGCTTGACTTTGTGGTTTCAGTTTGCATGTTTGATCTCAGCATATATGGGAATATAGGAGGCATCTATTTTTTTCTTCTCTTTCACATGATGTCTTTCTCAATCTCTCTCTTCCTCTCCCTTTTCTCTTGCACTTTCTCTCAAAATATCCTCAGATAAGGATTACCAAAAAATCCAAACCTTCACTCTGATTCCCTGAGATGGGGTCTCTGCCTGCACAGCTTCCCTTTGCTCACTCTTTCTTGCCTTTTCCTGGGATGTTCCCACTATAGTTAGGCACACTGTGTCCTTCCCAGGGTTTGACATGGAGGATGCCCATGCAAGGCCCTCAGGGAAATTTGAGTTCTGTGTTGCCAGAGATGTGTGAGCCAGGTCCTGTCTCCATCCAGAGGTCTCCAGCCTGTTCTTCCTCATCCTCCAGGTACATATCTTACTGCCAATGAACTGACTTCAGTATTTGTTAAAATCCCCCTGATGATTTGGGCCCCAAAATGAGTTCACCTTTAGAAAATTCTGCCTCAAGCCAACCCATTCATACCCATGAGACCCACTGGTGTTTAAGGCTTTTTTTTTCTTCTTAACTTTAGGGATTATTTTGCACGTTAATTTTTTTTTTAAAAAAACTAAAGCATGTCTCTCCTCTACTCCCGCACCAAGCCATTCCTGGAGGTAGCATGGATTCTCTAGGAATTGGTGCTGTGTATTTTTAATGGTGAAAACATACTGCAATACAAGCATTTCCAGAAGATGATGCTTGGTCTCAATGTAATTCCACATTCAGAGAATGAATTGTGGTTGGCGTGCCCCCTCCCTAAGTTTTGCCTTTGCATACAAAACCTGAAGTGAGGTGATAGTTCCTGGATTCTGGGTAATAGTGTGCTGCTGGGGTGTGTGGTTGAGGGGCACAGAGGTTGAATGCCTATGAACGTCTTTCTGCCAGCTCATGATCTAGGTTACTTGATTGGGTAGTGTGAGGGAAGACTGTAGGGATGAGAACTTGAATGAGGCTGGTTGGAGGCATAAGGGACACATAGAAAGACTGAGCCTGTGAATACTGTTGAGCCCAACTGTTTCAGACACCTCAAATACAGAGTCCCCTGTGCTTGGGAACTGGCATTCTAATGGAGGACAGTGCAAATAGAATGGACCAGGATACCTGTGACAAGTGACAGCAGCTTTGGGGGAAAAAGAAACCGGAATGGGTCAGTGGGGTCTTCACTGAGGAAGTCTGGGAAGGGGTGGCAAGCTCCAGGTGGGAGCCTGCAGGGCTCATGCCCTGTGAATTTGCTAGCTGTAGGGAGGTCACTCTGGCTGGTTTTAACATCAAAGATCAGAATGTGGTAAAAAAAAAAAAAAAAAAAAAAAATATATATATATATATATATATATATATATATATATATATATATATATATATATATATATATATGTAAAATAATTTGTGGCCTAATAGGGACAGGTTTTGTGCATCTCATCCTCAGCCACACTGAAAATACAATGAAATCAAAGAACATCCACCTGGTATTAAATTACATGCAGTTGATCAGGCATTTTACAACAAGGAGGGGCAGAGGATGACTAGAGAACAGCAAGAACTGGGAAGTGGGCTTGAGGGGGACAGCCAGCCAGTGAGCCAAGAGCGTGAGGAGAAAGCTGTGTTCCTCTATAGCTGCATCCCTTCAGGATGCGGGTAACACCAAACAGTGTAAAGGAAAAGCCACAGGGCAGCTGGCTGCTGGGGAAACAACCAAAATCAAAAGCCCAGAATGGCTGCCCCATGATAGGAGGGCCAAACAGCAAGGTGCTGGGGAGAGACAAAGGTACAGTTTCATTCTTTTGTTTTGGTTTTTTCTTCACTTTTATTCTCTAAACCCAGAACACAGGACTTTTCTATTGCAAACACTCACCTGGGGCTTTGGAGCAGGGAGAGAGGCACAGACTTGAGGTGCAAAAACCACACCTCATCACCTTGTTGCCTTAGTTTATACCCACAACAGTCCCGGTTCCTGAATGCTCCCTGCTCAGTCCCACCAACGCATCTTTACAAGGTGGCACTGCCCCCTTTCATCCTCTTCCCCATCACCTATGTGCCACCAGGAGGGACTCACCATCCTGAGCACTGGGACCTGGACAGCAGGACCTGAAAGGCCCACTTCCCAGGGTGCAGTGTTCAGGGGGGTCAGGCTGCAGGGAAGCTGTGAGCAGAGAGGAACCGGGAAGCATGAAGATGCCAATCTCGGGCTGTTGGGGCTCCAGGCCCCTCAGACACACCCTGCACTGCAGGCCTCCCAGTCCTCCTCCTGCTCCAGACCAGTGCCCTGAAGTCTGTGACTCTGTTAACAAAGACCTACATTTTAAAATGGCCACCTGGAGGAGGAAGGCAGAAATCCTGCCCTTTGAATGTGCAGACACTAAAATGCTCTTTAGCTCCGCCTGTATGAGTGCTGTGCCTTCGGGGTAATGTAGTTTTCTCAACCACCCATGGGGTATGGGCATTCCAGCCAATGGCTTAGGTGAATAAAGGTGTTGTGGCCCAGCAAGTGACACCTGGGGAGGGAGAAGATGGGACCAGTTGCCTGGCTAACTGGAGCAGATGAACAGATCTCTGAGGATAAGAAGGTGGGAGGAATGCAAGAGATCCACCAAATTATATATAGAGAGGTTAGTATCCAGACATCCATAATACTATGAACAATAAAAAAATACCTATTTTCTTAAATTTTAAAATAATATAACCCTAGCTGGTGTAGCTCAGTGGTTAAGCTTTGACCTATGAAACAGAACGTCCTGATTATTTTTTATTCTTATTATTCATTTGTAAATTATTTATTGTTTAAAGTATTACATATAACTCCTCTCCTTCCCCCCCCCCATTGAGCTCTTCCCAGCCACACAAAGCCTCTGCACATGCCCTTACCCCCTTCCCTTGTAGCATCTGTGTCCATTGACAATGCTTATATGAATTGGTTGATCCCTTATCCTTCCCCCTCCCTTGAATTCCATGAGAAGTTTGACAGTCTGTTCGATGCTTCTATAGCTCTGAATCTATTTTTGTTAACCAGTTTATTCTATTCATTATATTTAACAAAATATGAGGTCATGTGATACTGGTTCTTTTCTGGTCAGGACACATACATGAGTTGCAGGCTGAATTTTCACTGTGGGGTGGAGTCATGCATGTGGCACCTCATTAGCAATTCTCTCTCATCATTGATGTCTCTCTCTCTAGCTGGGCGTGTAACCATCAACCAACATACCATTGGTTTGATTCCAGATCAAGGCACATACCCACTTTGGGGGCTCCATCTCTGTAGGGGGAATGCGGGAAGCAGCTGGTCAATGATTCTCTGTCATCGATGTTTCTTCCTCTCTAAACAATCAATAAAAATTTTTCAAAAAATGAAGTGTTAAGATCGATTTGACATAACAACAACAAAGTGATTGTGAGCCATCATGTTTTCTTCAAAGTCTTGTAAGCAAATTCATGCCTTTGTCTGTCTTTACACAGGATGTCCCAGCCATAACTTTTAGGAACAGGAACCAGCCTGAAGTTGGTCTGCCTCAGCTTGGCCTATAGTGTTTGAGTTTTTTATTTCATGCAAGAAAGTTTTCACAACAGGAGTTCAGAGATTTTTTTTATTCATTATGTTTCCCTTTATTGATGAAGGTATTTTGTCCTTAACCCCTCCTATTGTCCCCTCACCCCACCAATTTTGCCCTAATTGTTTGTATCCATTGCTTATGCTTATATGCATGTGTACAAGTCCCTTGGTTGATCACTCCCTCATAACCACTCCCTCCCCTACCTTCCCTTTGTACTTCTCTGTCTCTGGATTTGTATTGGTTCATCACTCTATGTTGTACATTATATTCCACAAACGAGTGAGATCATGTGATATTTATTTTTCTCTGACTGACTTATTTCACTTATCATAATCCATGATGTTGAAAATGGTAGGAGTTCTTTCATTTTTACAGCAACACAGTAGTCCATTGTGTCAATGTACCAAAGTTTTTAAATCCACTCATCTTCAGATGGGCACATAGTCTGATCACACATCTTAGCTATTGTAAGTTGTGCTGCCATGAACATAGGGGTGCAATATCCTTTCTGATTCGTGTTTCTAGTTTTATGGGATATATTCCTAGAAGTGGGATCATTGGGTCAAATGGCAGTACCAATTTTAGTTTTTTGAGGAAAATCCATACTGTTCTCCACAGTGACCACACCAGTCTGCATTCCCGCAGCAGTACATGAGGGTTCCTTTTTCTCCGCATCCTCGCCAGCACTTGTAATTTCTTGATGTGTTGATGATAGCCATTCTGACAGGTGTGAGATGGTACCTTATTGTCCATTTGATTTGCATCTCTTGGGTGATTACTGACTTTGAGCATGTTTTTATATGTCTCATGGCTTTTTTTTTTTTCTTTTGAAAAGTATCTATTTAGGTGTGTTGCCCATTTTTTTATTGGGTTGTTTTTCTTCCACTTGTTAAGTTGTATGAGTTCTCTGTAAATGTTGGAAATTAAACACTTGTCAGAGATGACATTGGCAAATATGTTCTCCCATGCAGTGGGCTTTCTGAACATATCCCTTGTGTCCTATATTCCACCAGTTACCAGTCAGCAGGGTCAGGCATTCTCTGATATCATCCAGCATGTTCACCATGTAAAATAACAACATTCTCCACACGCCAAAGTCTCTACACATACAGAAAACCTAAATATTCTTAGTATTAATTAGATATGACAGAGGTGAGCAGGTCTTCCTTTCCAACTGGACCTTTGAAATGACTCCATGCCTCCTCCTCCAGGCTCAGTATGCGCTTCAGAATGAGGGCTGTTAGATGTGCAGCTTTGCAGAGAGAGATGTATGGAAGTCTCTTTTCCAAGGATCCAGATGGCTGCTGTCCAAGGAAATCCACCTTGACTTTGAAGATGAGAGGATGTGCTTACAGAGAAGCTCCAGTGCTGTGGTGGGTTGCTCAGTGCTGCATCCACGAGTCCGTGTTGCTCTGAATCAATAGTGTACACTCAGAGTGTTTTTTTAAAAAAAATGTATTTTATCGAGTTTTTACAGAAAGGAAGAGAGAGTTTTTACAGAGAAGGATAGAGAGTTAGAAACATCAATGAGAGAGAAACATCCACCAGCTGCCTCTTGCACACCTCCTACTGGGAATGTGCCCAAAACCAAGGTACATGCCCTTGACCAGAATCAAATTTGGGACCTTTCAGTCTGCAGGCTGATGCTGTATCCACTGAGCCAAACCGTTTTTTGCTCAGACTGGTTTTTAAAGTATATACTCTGTGGGTGTGTACATACTACCATGTGTATGTTTATAAGTTGATGTTAAAAGTACTGACTCTTTCAGCATAAACACTACAGCTCATCGAAAAGAAGGATCCCTGAGAGTAACTTGCTGCCACAATTGACAGGTGTTTGCAATGACATTTGGTCTGCTTCCTTTGTGCAGATCAGGGCTCCCTTCCTCGGGTCACCCTGAGAACACTGTCAAACCTCCAGGGTGGATTTGCCTGGCACTATCACAAGTCCCACGGAAGGCAGCCCAGTTCTGGGGCAACGGCTCAGTGATGCCATCAGGGGCCAGGCTTCCCTCTTCCCACTCTGCCAGCCTTGGCTGTTGTACCTCCCCAAGAAGTGGGCAGGAAGGGTTTTCCTTGAGAAAAGTCCTGTTAAAGTGGTCTGTGGGATTGCTTTGAAGTAAAGTTCTCTCTGTGAAACGGCCTTTCACAAGTGCTAGGTCTTTGGCTCTGCAGATGGAAGAGTTGGAGATGCAACTCCAGAAGGAAAAAGACAACAGCCAGCACTTGGAGACCATCAATAAAGTGCAGTACCAGGCCCTCATGGAGGAGCACAGCTGCTACAAGACCCTGCTGTCTCACTGCCTGGAAGTGGAGAGCAAGGCTTTCAGGCGTAGGGGGGTGCCAGCAATTGTTGGGGTGACTAGGCAGCTCTCCAGGCTTCTGTCCCCTTTGCTCTGGCCCATCATGGTTCCTTTGGATCTGCTGCTTCACAGGGAAGAGAAGTGAATGGAATGTCTCCCTCAGCGATGTGGGGTTGGTGCAGGCTGAGGGTCAGGAGTGTCCCCCAGGGGAGGGGGATATGCCCAGCTGATCTTGGCTCGGGGAAACCATGTGTCAGCATTGGGATCCCTGCTACCCTGGGGATTTCTGCCCCCTCTTCCTCTTCTCTCCCACCTAAGAACAAGGAGTGGGTGTTCATCACAGCTGTCGATGTACGGGGATGCACCTCACCAGCTTCCATGTCTTTTCTTCCCTGTAAAAGTCTCCAAGCCTGGGCTTCTTTGTGTGTTTTTAACTTTTTATTTGGGAAACTTTTGAATATATGGAAATGTACAAAATTGGATCGTGAGAGCCCCATGTACTCATTCCCGATGTCAGTACCCCATTACTCTATCTCATGTCATCTTTACCTTCATACTCCTTTTATTAAGGTAAAAGTGATGTACCTTGTAATTCACAAATCTCAACTTTGCACCTCTACCAGATCAGAGATTTGTGTGCATGTATTGATAGTTAGACAAAGTCTCCGAAGCAGACCTGGATTGCTCCAGATCCTAGGGCAGGTGCAGCGACATCCACAACCTCAGGGAGGTGTGATGTGCATGGGTTTTCAACTCAGGAGAGAGGGGGAGAGACGTGGCTAATGAGCGGCTATCCCATACGTAGAGCAGCACAGGAGAGAGCTGTCATTCACTTCCTGTACTTGTGAGATGCCCCTGATCACAGCATTTTCCTTGATTCCTCCTCAACAAGATGCTGAGAAAACACAGGTTCTTCAGAAGTGGAAGCAGCTGACGTGCTGGGAGTTTCCATCACGGGGTCATAGAGGGCATTGTCCCTGCAGAGCCTCATGCTGCCATGAGCGTGGGGGCCATGACATTCATTTGTTCATTCACCCTGTGCTTCCTGTCCACTCTCCAGGGCCTTCTACCTGTTTATCCTCCCAATTCTCCATTCTCCGGGGGTGCTGCCACATCTGCTCCTACCAGACTCTCTGTTCCTTACAGCCAGAATGAGCACCTTCTGCCTCTTGGCATTCCCCCCTCCCTCCTCCTGCACCCATCCCATATTCACATGATGCTTAGTGAGCATCTACTGGATGTGTGGTGCTGTGTCTAGATGTGGTGGGAATGCCCCCAGCTGACTACTTACGGGAGACTTGTATGGTACTACCCCTCACCAGGTGCTTACAGGCCTTATCCTTCTGGCCCTATGATGTGGTAAAACAGTATTGTGATATTCTTTTCTTTTTTTAACATTTTAAAATTAATTAATTTTTATATTTTATAGATAGGAAGGTAGAGGGACAAAGAGTTAGAAACATTGATGAGAAATATAAATCAGCTGCCTCCTGCACAACCCCAGTGTGCAACCAACATACATGCCCTTGACTGGAATCAAACCCGGGACCTTTCAGTCTGCAGGCCGATACTCTATTCACTGAGCCAAACCAGTCTCGGCTTTGTCATGATATTCTTAACATCTGCTCACATGGGGAAGGTTTCTGCAATTTGCATCTGACTGGCTCTGAAGGAGGAGTTCCTTGTCAATCTGCCGGTAGCTCCTTGCTTGATAGACCTCCTGTGTTACTTGGTAGTGTTTGCTGGTTGCACAGAGAGCTGAAGACCTTAGTGTGTCTGCAGCCAAGCTACAGGGTGGAAGGTAGACGTGTCTGCAACACAGGCTGGTGTCTCTGTGTTCACTTTTCTTGACACCTGAGTGGGATACTCACTCCTTCTTTCCCTGGAACACATTTCTTGGGTGTCAAGCCTCATCCGAGATGTTCAGTGGGGAATGAGATTCGCAGTAGGGTGGTTACAAATGATTGGAATGTGTTTGATCCCTGTGCTTTTCGAAGACACAAAAGGGAAACAGGATTTGTGGAACCTAAAGGTCCATGACCCTATTTGCCAAACCTGGATGACTTTTTTTTTTTTTCCCCCAGCATCGAGAAGCTGGATGAGAAACATCACTGCTGCCCTGGAAGCCAGGCACATGCCCTACTTCCCACTTCCCACGTTAGAGGAGCCTCCACCCATGGCTAAAGGCCACAGGACACTTGTCTTTCAGCAGCTGTCACTGCAGGTTTCTAGGTCTGAGTCACCAGGAGTATTGGCTCCTGGCAATTGGTACAAGGACAGCTTAGAGGGGTGGTAGAGTGGAGTGGGAGGGCTGCAGACAAAGGCTGCAAACCCTGGAACCCTGGGGGTCTCTATCAGCCTGTCTCTGTGTGTGGAAGTCAGGAAGCAGGTGTGCAAAGGGATTTACTTTTGTGGGGAAAAGTGAAAGGGCACGACTCATGAGGAGCTGCTGAGTCACCCTGAACAAGGGAGGTTTCAGCAGGCAGGAGGGACAGCCATGGCCTGGTCAGGGACTCCCCTTCTTCTCAGAAGCCCTCTAGAGAGGCTGTGTGGGAACCTATAAACCCTGAACAGAAAGAAAATAAAAGCCCTGAGCTGAGGGGGAGCTGAGGGGAGTGGGAGAGTACGGGCTGGACCCTGGGTGCCTGGAGGAGCAGGGTGTGTGGGTGTGCATATGTCTGTGTGCCACTGGCCCCTGGCAGCTATTTGGGCCCCACAGACAATCCTCTGGCCCCCATGATGCCTGGCCCAGCACAGGGAGAATGTTCTGGAACTAGGGGGAGGGCTCATCTGGTCCTGGTGAGAGGGATCAGCTGTCCATGTGGGTGGAATTTCTTGAATATTTTCTGGTTTCTTTGAGAAGGCTGAGGAGTTCAGAAAACAGTATTGGTGTTCCCAGCAGGCTAACAGAGAGAGGCTGCTTACACAGGGACTGGCAGGGATCCTGGAGAAGGGTCAGGTGGGATGAGGGACACTCGATTCTGGGGCTGGAGGAGACCCGTGACTATGGCCGCTGCTGTCAGCTCTGCAGAGAGAAGCCGGTCACAGAGCCTATGTAGTCTCCTGTATGTGGGTGCCTAGTGGGCGTGTTTACCACCTCAGTGAGCAGGACCAGCTCCAAT
Organism: Pipistrellus hanaki; assembly: GCF_964339955.1. Lineage (NCBI taxonomy): Eukaryota > Metazoa > Chordata > Mammalia > Chiroptera > Vespertilionidae > Pipistrellus > Pipistrellus hanaki. The sequence goes on along the minus strand of NW_028182304.1, from coordinate 7,751,547 downwards.
ATGAGGCAGCACTGCAGGAGCTGAGGAAGGAGCTGCAGGAGCTGAACATTGAGAGGGAGGCTCTGAAGCAGGCACAGGAGGTGAATGTCCTGGCCGTCCCGGAGAAGGAGAGGCTGTAGCAGGAGCCAGATAGGTAACTGCCTCTTCTCCCTGCAGTGGCATCTGCCAGGTTCCATTTAGAACAACTTCAAACTAAGCTCAAGTGAGTCTCCTGGCAATGGTGTATCATTCCCATTCCTGGCATAATCCCAGCTGGATGGTCACCAGATAAAGGCATGCTAACTGGTGGCTGGGATGGAAAGATAGCAACACTGGATGTTGCATTGTCTAGGCTTGGATGACTTCATCTCCCACTTCGATGATGGTGATGATTATATCAGGCCTGGGCCCTTCTTCCTCTACCACCAGCCATTGGTGAGGGAGAGACTGTCGATCCTCAGCACCTATTGGCGAATTCACCTCCTCACTGAGATGCATTGAACCCCCAAATCCTGAAGTTTTTTACCTAAGTAGTATAACAGAAACTTTCAGTGCTGACCAAAAGAACACACAGCTTTCTCATTAAACTTTGCTATTTTAATGGGTCTCAAAATTCTCTGACAGATTTTTGGTCATGTTGTTTCCATTAAAAAGTACTGATTTTAAAAACAAATAACTTAAAATCTGCCACACATACAAGAACCAAACGGTCCACAAAACATTCTCCTTCTCTTCTGAAGGTTTTATGATGCATTGTAGTCATTAACAAGTCTTGTATTCTTACACTGAAATGGCCAATTGAGACAAACAGTTGAGATATTTCTTCCACCACTGATTAAGACTGACTGGGGTGGCAGTTGTTGGGAGTAGTATTCACTTAGCCTTCTGAGCTTTCTGGGCAGACTTGGTGACCTTGCCAGCTCCAGCCGCCTTTTGTCCCCTTCTTTGATGACACCCACAGCAACTGTCTGTCTCATGTCACAAACAGTGAAATGGCTCTGAGGAGGTTAGTCAGAGAAGCTCTCAACACACATAGGCTTGCCAGGAATCATATCAACAATGTCAGCATCACCAGATTTCAAAACCTTGTGGCCATCTTCCAGCTTTTCCCCAGAACAACGATCAATCTTCTCCGTCAGCTCAGCAAATTTGCAAGCAATGTGAGCTGTGTGACAATCCAGCACAGGTGCATATCCAGCACTGATCTGGCCTGGGGGAAGGGGGTGTTTCAGGATAATCGCCTGAGCTATGAAGCCAGTTGATTCCATTGGTGGATCATTTTTGCTGTCATCAGCCACATTGCCACAGCGAACATCTTTGACAGACACATTCTTGATGTTGAGGCCCACATTGTCCCCAGGAAGAGCTTCACTCAAAGCCTCATTGTGAATTTCAACAGACTTTACTTCAGTGGTAACACTGACTGGAGCAAAGGTGACCACCATGCTGGGCTTGAGAACACCAGTCTCCACTATACCCACAGAGACAGTACCAATACCAACAATTCTGTAGACATCCTGGAGGGGCAGGCACAGGGGCTTGCCAGTTGGACGAGTTGGTGGCAAGATGCAATCCAGAGCTTCAAGCAGTGTGGCTCCACTGGCATTGCCATCTACACGGGTGACCTTCCATCTCTTGAACCAAGGCAAATTAGCACTTGGCTCCAGCATGTTGTCACCATTCCAACCAGAAGTTGGCACAAATGCTGCTGTGTCCTGGCTGTAGCCAATTTTCTCAATGTAGGTGCTGACTTATTTAACAATTTCCTCGTATCTTTTCTGGCTGTAGGGTGGCTCAGTGGGATCCATTTTGTTAATGCCAACAATCAACTATCCCACCCAATGTGTAGACAAGGAGAGCATGCTCACTGGTCTGTCCATTCTTGGAGATGCCTGCTCCAAATTCACCAACACCAGCAGCAGCAATCAGGACTGCACCGTCAGCCTGAGATGTGCCTGTAATCATATTTCTTAATGAAGTATCTGTGCTCTGGGGCCCCAATGATGGTCACATAATACTTGCTGGTTTTGAATTTCCACAGGGATATTTCAATGATGATACCTCACTCTTGTTCAGCTTTCAGTTTATCTAAGGCCCAGGCTTGAAGGAGCCCTTCCCCACCTCAGCAGCCTCCTTCTAAAATTTCTCGATGGTTCTTTTGTCGATGATCCCACCACATTTGTAGATCAGATGGCCAGTAGTAGTAGACTTGCCGGGATCTAGGTGTCCACTGACCACGATGTTGATGTGAGTCTTTTCCTTTCCCATCTTGGGTTTGAGTTCACGGTGTTTTGCAACACACTGGTGTTCAGGCAGCAAACTCGGTGGGGAAAGCTGGTAAAGCTTTCTGAGACGGTTCCTAGGCTCTGTCAAATAGGGATCATATTCACCGAATGGAATTGTTGTGATTAAAGGCAATCACTGGTATAGAAAGTTCCTGGCCCTAAGAAGGGTTCCCTGCCCTTTAGGGCAATTTTTCGTACATCTGGCAAATATTGCCAGTAAAGATTAGTTCCCAGTCTTGCTGCTCTGAGGAGCAAGCTAGGGAAGCTAAAGGCCAGGCCTTTGTAATAACCCACTCTTGCCACAGCAAGCCAGTGTGGAAGGGAAGCCCTAATGCTTCACACCTGGGTAGGGGGCTCTCTATGCTCATTGCCCATTCCAGGCAATTGAATGCACATGGAATCAAACCTGCCCAGAGCTGCTCGGGGTGGGGAGAGGGCAGGATTTCCAGAGGACTGACAGAATGAAAGACCAATCTCAGGCCTGCTCTGCTGCTTTGCTTGCTTTAAAAGCCTGGCAGGTGCCTAATGACTCTGGAAGTGGCAGATTCTGTACTAGCTGGTGGTAAGAGCTGGTTGCAGTGCTTTGTTTTGATTCCTGGTGGAGTAGGTCGTGAACTTCTATCATAAGAAGGTGCTGGCTGTGGGGGAGTTGGGGATGTGGGAGGCAGGATGCCCATTCCGGGTGTGGGGCTGGTGGGTCTTCCAGAGCCCCTTCTGGGCCCTGAGCGAGGGTGTCACACTGTCATTTACTAGCCTGTGACTTGGGACAGGATGGGAATGTGTCTTCTCACCTTTCAGATAAACCTTACCCGCCCTCGCTGGTTTGGCTCCTCCAAATAGAGCATTGGCCTGGGGACTGATCCCGGGTTTTTTTCGGCCAAGGGCACATGCCTGGGTTGCAGGCTCCATCCCCAATGGAGCCTGCAGAAGGCAGCCGATCAATGATGGTCTCTCTTCATTGATGTTTCTCTCTCTCTCTTTCTCTATTTTTCAAAAAGAAGACATGCATAAGGCTAATTTTAAAAGGTGTACTTTAAAAATATATAAATACATGAAATGAAAGTTGCATGTTAATTTTGTGTTAGAATAAGAGGGCCATGTCTGGTGCTTTGAGCTGGATATTCTGGGCGCTGGGTCTGCTCCAAGGAGATGTTCCCTGGGCTGTGGGTGCTGGGGCAGGCCAGGCCTCAGCACCCAGCCTCACAAGTCACTCTGGGCACCGCCTGGCTACCCTGGAGGGCTCCCCTAGCCTTGAAGTGGCCAGATCCCCATCTCGCCCTGACAAGCAGTCCCATCTCTCTGACTGGCAGCAGCAGCAGGTGTGGCAAATGGATGGGACTGCTTGGCCCCAGCATGCTGCAAACTACCTGTGTCACACACGTGTGGCTCATTCCCTCTTTTCTTCCTTCCCTGCCTCCCTAGCCCCTGCACTAGGTTGGGTAGCCCCCTAAGGGGCACCAGAAGACAGGCAGGAGGGGTTTGAGCCTCCTACCCAGCCTGCTTCCATTGTAGGCTGCACATTTCCCCTTTTCTCACATGGGCACTACTCACAAGGAACTAGCCTTGCCCACTCCCACCCCCTGCACCTCCCCATGTAGGTATGGGATCCTGTACAAATCTCCGTCCTTTCCTATTTCAGTATTGTTATTTTTTACTTGAAGGATAGGAGAATTACAGGGCTCATACTTCAGGTTACAAGTCCTTGTTTAAGAAGTAATCCTGCATAGTGGACTACATTCCAGCTTGTGCATAAAGGATATTCATGGCTGGAAAAGGCCTAAAGTTGTATTCGAAAGACCTTTAACCTTCAGTCTGTTTCAAGATTAGTTTCCTCTTGTGGGGTTCTTTTAAAATCATTATCTTCCCAATTAATATCTGAATAATTTAATTCTAAATATATTCCACCCTTCTGAAAGAGGATTTGTGGCCGTCCTGATTTCAAGAAAATCTCAGCTGCTTTGTCTGTGAAGTGACCCATTCTTTCACTGCTTCACTAATTCATTTTTGGGGACATCCTGTATATTGCCCTATAACATTCCCTAACTAGAAGGGAACTGTTTCAGATTTAGCTGTCCCTGCCATTTGTATAGGAGATTTATTCCAAGGGAGAGTGCTTCTTAATTGAGGAGGGTTTAAGATCAGATAAAGTAGCCCCAGTATCTACAAGGACCTTAGTAATCTCCTCTTTTACAGTGATTTCAATTTTTCTGAAAGTATTAATAAGGAGAAGGGGAGTCTTAGTTGGTTTGGCTCAGTGGATAGAGCATTGACCTGGGAACTGAAGGCTACTGGCTTTGATTCCAGTCAAAGGCACATGCCCAGGTTGGGGGCTTGATCCCCAGTAGGGGTCATGCAGGAGGCAGCAGATAAATGATTCTCATCAGTGATGTTTTTCTCTCTCCCTCTCTGAAATTAATGAAAATATATTTTTGAAAAAATAAGAAGGGGAAATAACCTCTCATTGTCCTCAGAGCAACCTTATATTTGCTTCTGTTTATTTTTCTAAATCATATTTTAGTTTTCTACAGCCTTCCTTTTTTGCTGTTTTTTGTTTATTTTTTTGTTAATTCTCCCCTGAGTAATTTTTTTTTTTTTTTTTTTTTTTTTTTTTTTTTTTTTGAGAGAGAGTGGAAGAGTGAGGGAAAGACATAGAGAAATCGATGCAGGAGAAACATATCAAGTGGTTGCCTCCTGCACAACCTTCAACCAGGGCTCAGGCCTGGGAGGAGCCTGCAACTGAGAATTGTGCCCTTGACATTAATAAAACACGGGACCCTTTTGGTCTGCAGGCCAAAGCTCTATCCATTGAGCCAAACTGACTAGGGCTCCTTTGATTTTTAGAGCTAGTGAAAGGGAGGCGGGAAAGAGGGAGAGAGGGGCAGAAAGAAAGGATGAGAGAGAGAGAGAGAGAGAGAGGAGAAAGAGAGAAGGAGAATAGAGGAGAGGGAGGAAAATATTGATATGAAAGAGAAAAACCAATTGGTTGCCTCCCATTCACACCCTGACTAAGGCCAGGGATCCAGCCTTCAACTGAGTTATATACTAGCTGTACGGGTTAATTATGTGGATTTTGTAATCAAAGAAAACAGGATAATTTCAAGAGAAACATCAAAAGTGCTTTATTTAAAGTAATGTCCATTGCTAGCTACACATTTCCCTCATCTTTCAAGTAATTTGTGGATACCGTCCCAATAGAACTTTTCTTGTTTTAAGGCAGACCATTCAGAGACCCAATTTTCCACTTCTTCTTATGTTTTGAGGTGCTGCTCAGAAAGTAGGTTTGCCATTGATCAGAACAAGTGGCAATCTGAAGGAATAAGGTCTGGTGAATATGGCGGGTGGGTTAATTCTTCCCAGGCAAGATCTTTTAACATGCCTTCAACTGGTTTTGAAGTGTGTGATGGTGTGTCCCCATGAAGCAAATTACAATGCCAGGTCTTCTGGCCCATTCTGGTCGTTTTATGATCAAAATGTGGTTCAAATTGATTATTTGTTGTTTGGAGGGATCAGTATTAACGGTTTCACCTGGTTTTAATGGTTTCACCTGGTTTTAGAAGCTCATAATATACCGCACTTTCCTGATCCCATCAAACCCAGAGCATTGTCTTCTTTCCAAATCGATTTGGCCTTGCATTCAATGTTGATGGCTGACCTGGATCAATCCATGATTTTATGTATTTGGGATTCTCAAAATGAATCCATACTGCATTGCCAGTCAAAATTCGATGCAACAAAAGATTTTTTGTGCTGTTGAAGCAACATTTTACTGATGACTTTTCAGTTTTCCATTTGTCTTTCATTCAGTTGATGTGGCACCCCTTTTCTTTCCTTTAAAAACTATCTAATTGCTTGTATATGATTAGAAATTGTTTGTGGAGCAACCATTCATCTTTTTGTAAGTTGTTTTTGAGTTTGACATGCACCTTTATCCAATAATGCTTATAATGTTGGTCTTCAAACTTTTTCAGTTGATCTGGACATTCTTTGTTGTTCACATTGAAATCATCACTTTTAAAGCATTTAAGCAAGTGTTCACAAGTATCTTGAGATGGAGCATGTTCACCATAAGCTTCCAGAAATATTCAGCAGCACTTTTCTTCAAAATAAAATAAAATAATGAATTAAAACTTCCTGCAAATGCCCCCCCCTCTCTCTCATGAAATTTGACATTTTTAAGTGTAAAAATATCTATGATGTTATCAACTTCAGAAAATGTGACAAATGAAGTTCTGAAGCTTGTTGTCAATACAACAAAATAATATGCATATTATATTGCATATATATCAACATATGTGTAACTCCATCTATTGAGAAAAAAAAAATCTGCCGAAACCGGTTTGGCTCAGTGGATCCAGTGTCGGCCTGCGGACTGAAAGGTCTCAGGTTCGATTCCGGTTAAGGGCATGTACCTTGGTTGCGAGCACATCCCCAGTAGGGGGTGTGCAAGATGCAGCTGATAGATGATTCTCTCTCATCGATGTTTCTAACTCACTATCGCCTCTCTCTTCCTCTCTGTAAAAAATCAATAAAATATATTAAAAAAAAAAAAAGATCTGTATTATTAAGGACTACACCTAGTGTCCTTGACTGGGAATCAAGGGGAATTGAACCCGAGTCTCTTTGGTCTGTGGTGCAATGCTCTAATCACTGACCTAACCAGCCGGGCTGTAAATACTTCTCTTAGTGTGTCAGAGGCAGTGGCTTATGCAGCTGATTTCTCTTTTGCTTTCCAGTGAAGTGCTTGAGGAGGAGTGATATTATGTCTCCAGGAAGCCCTGAGTCACCTTTGGGAAATATGGGAATTCATTGGGATTACTGAGGACCAGCAGTTACAAAGAATTCAGGATGTACATATGCATAGCAAGGTGAGTTTACTGCTATGATTTGCAGGAGGACATGGGTATTAAATTTTTGAAATTACTGGTGTTTGAGTATTATTTGTTGTTTGGTGTTTCCCCCCCCCCCCCCTTAGTTCCAAACTTTTATGGGGATGTTTTTTCTCCGATAGGACCTACTGGGTAAAATGATTGCTGAAGAGGAAAGTCTGAAGGAAAGGCTCATTAAAAGCATAGGCAACTGTCCAAAAGAGTTGGCTGTCCTGTGCAGCAAGTTGCATGTTGAGCTATTTCAGGTACACAGGGACTGGGCTCCTGTTTGGGTCTGAGATTGAGGCAGGAGCTTTGCCTTTAGGCTGAGTGGAGGGTTTCTGTATCAGGGTGGTCCTGGACACGAGAAGGGGGGGAAATGGGCTGCCTAGCCAAACCAGTTCCAGCAGTCATTTTTAAAATTAATTTCTTTATTGATTAAGGTACCACATATTTGTCCTCAACAAGGAGAGGATCATGACTATGACACTAATAGTGTGTGTTATTTTATTTTTCTTTTCAGAAATCCATGATATGATTATTTTAGCCTCTTATATGAAAGGAGACAGACTTCCACTGAGTATTCTGACAACTGTTCTAGAGATATAGTTTTAGATTTAAACATATATACTTTTGAACTTGAAACATAAACAGTTTATTTTTTATAATTCTGTCCCAGGGAATTATTTATTAATTTGAGGGAGAAAGGAATGGGTGGAAGGAAGAGAGAATGAGAAAGAGAGAGAGAGAAGGAGAGAGAGAGGAAGAGAGGGATAGAGACAGATAAAGAAAATAAAAGCCGAAACTGATTTAGAGCATCAGTCTCTGGACTAAAAGGTCCCAGGTTCGATTCCTGTCAAGGGCATGCACCTTGGTTGTGGGCACATCCCTTGTAGGGAGTGTGCAGGAGGCAGCTGATCAATGATTCTCTCTCATCGATCTTTCTAACTCTCTATCCCTCTCTCTTCCTATATGTAAAAAATCAACAAAATATACTTTTAAAAAATGAAATAAAAAAAGTAGCATAATAGAAAAAGGAATCATGGATCAATTGCCTCCTCTTTGCTTTGTGAACAAGAATTTATTTTACAAACTACCCTGTTTTCCCCAAAAATAAGACAGTGTCTTATATTAATTTTTGCTCCCAAAGATGTGCTAGGTCTTATTTTTAGGGCATGTCTTATTTTTCCATGAAGAAGAATATGGTACACATTTATTGTTAAATGAAAATAAAGAACATTTATTACCTGTATACAGTAGGGTAGTACGGTAGTTGTCAACACAAACCAGACAAACTGTGAATCCTACAGTATCAAGAATTTACTCATTTATTCAATGACAATCATCTCATCATCTTCTGGAACATCATCATAACAATCCAATTCCTGAATTTCCTGGTGAATTTCTTGTTACTCCATTTCTTTCAGAATCAGTGGACCAAATCTCTCATGTTTGGCCTAGGGCAGGGGTCTTCAAACTACGGCCTGCGGGCCACATGCAGCCCCCAGGGGAGTCTGATCCTGCCCGCCAGGTTTTTTGGGCAGTGAGCACAGCCAAGGTGTTACAGTAGGAATTAGTAGTTCATATAGTCCGGCCCTCCAGCTCTCTGAGGGACCGTGATCTGGCCCCCACTTTAAAAAGTTTGAGGACCCTTGGCCTAGGGGGTGGCGGGGGCTAATTTTCGGGGGATGCCTTATATTCACTCAGAAGGAAACCTGTAAGTAGGTCTTATTTTTGGAGGATGTCTTATTTTCAGGGAAACACAGTAGTTAGTTATGTGCCCTTAGCATATATCAAACAAGTCATCTATTTTTGGGGGTGTGCTTTACAGCAGGATGCTCCAAACCACTGAGCCCCCTGAGCAGGACAGCACCTTAATTCTGTTTTTTAAAAACTTTTTTAAAAAGTTCTTTATCCTTTAAAGTATTAACCCTTTGCACTCTGCTGTCCCCTCTCAGGGGACATCGGAATTCTAGTATATCACTCGGATGTCCCCTCTCAGGGGGGACATTGCAGTTAATTATTGATTACGGGGAATTGAGTTAATTCAACGCACGTGTCCGCCGCAAAGTAGCGTCGAGTAGCTGGTAGCCAATGTCCAGAATGGTTCGGAGTGCAAAGGGTTAAGTTTCCTTTTCCCCCCATTGATCTCTTCCTGGCCACCGCATCCCCCTACTGTCTGTGTACATTGATTATGTTCATATGCATGCATACAAGTTCTTTGGTTGATCTCTTAACACCTCCCCACACCTTTCCTGCCTTCCTTCGCAGGTTAGACATTCTGTTTGGTGCTTCTATGAATTTGTTTCTATTTTTTTTTTTTTTTGGCAGTTTTATGGAGTTTTTTCTTTATTGTGAAACTTAAAGACTTAGATACATCAAATAAAACCAATTTCTGGAGGAGGGGGAAAGATCAAAACCCACAACAGGAGAAAAAAAAAAGTTAACACTGTCTGAGCCGTAGCAGAACCCAGAACATATATTTTTTTAATTGAAAAATTATAGGTAATTCATAGTTGACCTTTTGATACAAAATGACCTATTAAATTTGCAATTTGTGGTTCTTAGTGTTGAGGTCCATAGGACAAGCTAGGAAGTCTTCAAGCCTTGAGCTGAATTTCATGAGGGGTTATTTGGCTTTTGAATCGTTTTTTTTTCTTTGCCTAAGAGGTAGCAGCAGCAACAGTGCCCACCTTCTGGGCAGCTTCTTTCTTGGCATGATGAGCCTGTAGAACTGCCACAGCTACATCCACCTTGGAGCGGAGAGACTCGGGGGACTCCAGCATGTGCAGCAGCTCAGAGTTGTCGATCTCTAGAAGCATTCCCGTAATCTTTCCAGCCAGGTTCGAATGCATGGTTTGGATGAGAGGAACAAACGTTCACCCAGCATCTGCTTCTGTTCCTGAGGGGGTGCTGCGGCCAGCATGGAGGCAGTCAGGGGCTCCTGCCCCTGCACATGGACCGCAGGCTGGGGTGCCTGCAGAGGTGGTATGGCAGGGTGAGGGCTGCGGACACTGGAGGCATACTTGAAAGGTGCAACAGCCCAAGGAGCAGCAGTAGCCACAGCAGCGCGAGGTGCTAAGTTCTGCACAGCTGTGGGAACACCGCCAGACTGGCAGCTGTCAGTCAGCCCTTGCTGGGCGGCACCAGCCCCACGAAAGTCCATAGCCAAGCGGTCCGGGCACTCAGACCCGACTCTCTGAGCAGTAGTAGGGAGGCCACGAGAGGCAGGAGCATTACCAGTTGGAGCCAGATGACGAAGAGTTGGACGAGGCCCAGACGGGCGTATAGCACTTGGCATTCCTTGGAAGCCTTGAGGTCTCCCACCTTGCTGCCAGCGTGGATTAGGTCTCATTTGTGCTATCTGGTTAGGTGTATAATATGGAGGCCTTCCCTGAGCCTGTTGAACTGCTGGCACAAAGTAGCCACCAGCTTCAGGCTGGAACTGATTTAAGATGGCATTGGCAGGGAGTGCTCTCATTCCAGTCACCCGCTGCATATACTGGTTGGTCAGATGAGCCTTTCGCTCTTCCTTCCTCTGGGCCAGGGCGACATACAGTGGCTTGGAGCTCACGATGCGTCCATTCATCTCAGTGACTGCTTTGGTAGCCTCTTCAAGAGATGAGAAGCAGACAAAGCCAATCCCTTTGCTTCTCCCATCCTCCAGCATTACCTTAGCACTGGTGATGGATCAGAAAGGAGAAAACTCTTTCCTTAACTTCTCATCATCAATAGTGTCATCCAAGTTCTTAATGTAGAGATTCACCCCCTGATATCGACTAATTCTCTCCTGTTTTAGCTGTTCAAATTCCTGTTTTAACTCGGCCTGCTGTTCCACTTTCTTCTGTGCACGGCCTACAAAAATGACTTTCCCACTGATTTCTTTTCTATTCATCTCTTCCACAGCCTTATTGGCACCCTCGTGTTTTTTGTAACTCACAAAGCCAAAGCCTTTGGATTTCCCAGTGGGATCTCTCAACACCTTAACATTTAAGGTCTTACCAAACTGGCTGAACAGCTCTTTCAGACTCTCATCATCCACCTCTTCCCCAAAGTTTTTGATATACACATTAGTGAATTCCTTGGCTTTGGCACCAAGCTCGGCTTCCCGCTCTTTCTGAGACTTGAATCTGCCCACAAACACTTTGCGGTCATTGAGGAGCATGCCGTTCATCTTCTCGATGGCCTTGTCTGCAGCCTCGTCTGCAGCCTCTTGGGTCTTGAAGTGAACGAAGGCATAACCATTAGAGCCGTTCTCGTCACACACCACCTTGCAGGACAGAATGTTTCCAAACGCAGAAAAAGTATCATAAAGTGCTTTGTTATCTATAGATTTGTCCAAGTTCTTGATGAAGACTTTTCCCACACCAGATTTTCTCAAAGAGGGATCCCTTTGAGACCACATGATATGGATTGGCTCTTGGCCTTCTGTATGTCCTCTTTGGAGAGTGTCTATTTAGCTTCTTTGCCCAGTTTTTGATTGGATTGTTTATCTTCCTTTTGTTAAGTTGTATGTGTTCCCTATAAATATTGGAGATTGGGTCTTTATCAGAGATAACATTGGCAAATATGTTCTTCCATGCAGTGGACTTTCTTGTTTCTTTGTTTTCTTTAAAATTTATATTTTATTGATTTCAGAGAGGAAGGGAGAGGAATTAAGAGAGAAAAACGTCAATGACAACGGAATCATTTATCGGCGGCCTACACAACTTGGTCATGTATTCTTGACTGACATTGAACCCAGGGCCCTTCAGTTCACAGGCCGACACTAGCCACTGAGACAAACCAGCTAAGGCTTTCTTGTTGTTTTGTTTATGGTTTCTTTTGCTATGCAGAAACTTTTTATTTTGATGTAATCCCATTTGTCTATTTTCTCCTTAGTTTCCATTGCTTTAGGTAGTAGCTGTATAAGCACCTTAATTCTTAACGTTTCCTTTCAGAGATTACATTAATATGACTCAACATTTGTGGGGTCCCAAACTTTCTGTGCTTTGGAAGGCACATGATAATGGCAGAAAATCACTCTTTGTGCAATATTGGCTTCTTTTGCATTTGCTAACCAAGGAATTGAAATAAAGTCTACATGGCTCAGGGCATCCAGGTAGACATGTTCTCTGACCTGGACTGAAACCAGTGAGCTTTTAGGGCAAGGGATACTGCCCAACCAACAGAAGTGCAATGGTCAGGAAAGAGATTAAACTTATGTTATTATTTACTAACTATTGTATTAATTTCCATACCAACAACTGTAAACCTACTTTAATACACCCTAAACTTACCTCCTGCCCTTCTTTGTGCCTTCCCCAGCTATAAATACAATCACTCATTTTCCTTTCTTGAAAAGATTACTTTATATTTTTCATAATATAAAACACTATATTTTGTGTAAGCCTTAACAAATATTAAATTCTTTCATGCTACATAGTTATTTTGTGAATGAACACTAATTCTTCACATATATATATTAAGAATATATATATATATATATATATATATATATATATATATATATATTTCACAAAATAATTGATTCCTTACAGAGAGGAAGAGAGACGGATAGAGTTAGAAACATCGATGAGAGAGAATCATTGATCAGGTGCCTCCTGCACACGCCCCACTGGGGATATGCCCACAACCAAGGTACCTGCCCTTGACCAGAATCCAACCAGAGACCCTTCAGTCCGCAAGGTGAAGATCTATCCACTGAGCCAAACCAGTTTTGGCCCCCTAATACATTTTTATGGTGAGAATTTCTTTATGCATGTATTTACACTGCCTTTATTTCTTTGGATGAAAAGTCTGGTCAGAAAATTTTGCCTATTTTTAAAATGAGTTAATGACTTAAACAATAGGCAGATAGTTCACCATCTAAGAAATCTTATTTCTTTCAGCATCCCAGCTTTAATAACTGTACCCTCAAAATCTTCTGAACTCATGTTGTGAAATCTTTTCTATATAAAGTCAAGAATTCACATACCGTAGGCAAACCTGAAGCACACCTGTTTTAGGCTGGTTATGCCTGGGACATCCTCTGTAAAGACAGATCATGACATGACTTAGCTTACAAGCCTTGGGAGAAAATGTGATGGCCCACACTCACTTTGGTGTTGTTGAGTCAAATCAATCTTAACATTATTCCTTTTTTAAAATGTTTTATTTAATTTTTAGAGAGAAATGAAGAGAGAAAAACATAAATGATGAGAAAGAATCATTGTCCAGCTGCCTCCTGCATTCCCCCTCCAAGAATGGAGCCGCCAACCTGGGCATGTGCCTTGACCTGATATGGAACCAATGATAACTTGGTTCCTAGGTACATGCACCACCACTGAGCCAAACTGACAGTGCACACTGTGTTTTTTTTTTTTTTTTTTTTTGTAGTTGTTGACTCTATTACAGATCTTCCCAGTTTTCCCCATACCACTCCCTCCTTTTCCCCCTCTACCCTGCTGCCACCTCTTCTAGGCCTTCACCACATTATTGGCTATGTCCATGGGCTATGCATGTATGTATGTACAGTATTAAATTTTTTCATTGATTTTATAGAGTTGAAGGGAGAGGGAGAGCTAAAAACATGAATGATGAGAGAGAATCATTGATTAGCTGCCTCCTGCATGACTCCACCCCCACACTGGAAATTGAGCCTGCAGCCCATGTTATGCCCTGACCAGGAAAAGAACCACGACTTCCTGGTTCATAGGTCAATGCACAACCAGCTGGATTTCATTATTTTAAAAAATATACGTATATTTTACATTGTTGATACCATCACTAAGGTCTCCAATTTCCCCCTGTGTGTATATCCTTGGTGGATCTCTTACAGTCCTACTACCCTCTGCTTCTAGGAGATCTGTTTGTCTTTTGCAGTTAGCCAAGCCTATGGACATACCTTGTCTCTCCCCAGTCATCACTCACTCTGCCACATCATTTGTATTCACCTAACTCATTGGTTGGGTTTCTAGCTAGGCTCGGCTGTTTAGAAAACTACATTACCCAGAAAGAACTGCACAAGTGTGGTCAGAGTCAAAGGGAATTATGATGTGCTTGCCTCTGGTTAGGGCGGGACTTCCACCTTCCTCCTCCAGGTGGCCATTTTAACATTTTAGGTGTTTGTTCACAGATTCTCTGGCTTCAGGGCACTGGTAGGGAGTAGAAGGAGGCCTGAGGGCAGCTGCCTGTGGTACAGGGTGTGTCTGAGGTTGGCGTCTCCATGCCTCCCTGACTCTTCTCTGCTCACAGTGTTCCCGCAGCCTGACTCCACTGACCACTCCAGCCTGGGGAGCAGGCCTCTCAGGTCCTACTGCCCAGGTCCCAGCGCTCAGGATGGTGAGTCCCTCCTGGTGACACATGGGTGATGGGGTAGAGGGTGAAAGGCTGCAGAGCCTCCTTGTAAGGAGGTGATGGTGGGACTGAGCAGGGAGTATCGGGAAACCCAGGACTGTTCTGGGTGTGAAAGCAACAAAGAGATATGGTTTTGCGAGGAGTTTTACTTTCACTCTGAGAAAGCTGGGGTCATAGATGGTTGTGTGAAAAAAAAAAAAGTGGGGGGACATTTTCTGAGGTAGGATTCAAACTTTTCTTTTTTTTATTGGGGGGGGGGGTGGGGAATCCTTTATCTCAGAGTAAGGACATCTGGCTCAGAGGCTGGTTCTACAATTTGTTTTTCATTGTCAGAAAAGTCATCATCTTCCAAGTGCAAGAGAAGGGGACTGGCAGAATCACTCTCTCCTTGTACATCAGGCAACTCTTTCACACCAGTTCCCAAGTGGCCAATCTAGAAACTTGCTCTGTTCCCAGGAGGATGCTTACTGATGAAAGCCTGTCGAGCATCCCCTGGGAATTCTGTATCCATAGAGCTGGGCAGTTCCACCAGGCTAACAGTCATCATTTAGTTGCTGATTAAGAAAGGCAATCTCATTGAGCAAAGAAGTCAGTGCCTCATCAGTATCATCCTCATCTTCCATGTTAGTTAGCGGTTCGCTGGGATCCAATGCTGCTTCCTCAGTAGCTGATGCTGCCTTTCTTAGTTCCATCTCTATGCTTGAGTCTTTCAGATCTTTCATTTTTATTAGCACCACGCTCTAACCAAATGAGCTAACCGGCCCCACCAGATCTTTCATTTTTAATTTATGAAATGAAGACTCCTTTGGCTTCAGTCTCTCCTGCCTTGATCCACTCTCTTTCCATTAATACTGAATCCCTCTCGTATTACCAGAAATCCTTTTGGGTAAGAAATCTTGTGCTTCCTGCACACTGGAAATATCAACCGTTTGTGGAAAACCAGAATCTTTATTTGCTAGAAAACCCTGTTTTGGACCCAGTGCCAGTCTGCCACCTCTATGACTGCCTCTGGAAGAGATTCTACCTGAATCTTTAAAGGAGTTATCTTCATTCCTGACAGTCTTTTTCAGGTGGTCAGGTGACTTGCCATCAGGAACTTCATGAGAATATTTGCTGCCGCTTGTATCTACCAAACCTCCCTCTGTGGCCAGTGCTGTCACATTAACAATTCTTGGCATCATAAATAAGTCATCATTTTCTGATTGAGCCATAGCACTTCTGGCAAGTTGAGTCTTCAGATCTGCTTCTAATAGAGCAGAAGAAACAGTTACCACTGGTCCTGAAAACAGGGGACCTTTTAAGGTGAGCAACTGCCCTTGTGGAGTCATCTCAATGTTGGCAGAGGTTTGTGGAGTGTTAGAGGGTGAGGTATTTTCGGAAAGAGATGATACTTTCCATATCAAAATTTTTCGTTTTTGAGTCAGGAGATTTTTCTGTCCTATCAACTTGTCAGCTTGATCTGTTAGTCCTTGAATTTTGCTGAATGCCCTAGTAAGTGTAATGCCCAAGTATCATAAACCCCCAAAACTACCAGGGAGCCGAATCCGATGCAATTGCAGAAAGCCTGTATTTATTTCGGACTAGTCCAACCTCAGTCCCACTTACACCAGCAAGGGCATGGCGAGAAAGAGAAAGAACTTAACATATCAATGGGTTTTATAGGGAGGGTAGTGCCACTACCTTGGCTGACCTGATTGGTTGGGTTAGTGCTAGGGTCCAGTTACCAGGAGCTGGCCCTGCCCTGCCCTGCCCTCTCACCCTGGTGTGCCCTTTCACCCTGCCCTGCCCTCTCATTCCCCCCTTGTCTTGAGACTTAACAGGCCCAATCATGGGACCTTTTGCATTTCTGAATGGTGCATAAAGTTCCTCCTTCCAGGTGCCCTGATCTGATATTTTGGGGGAGTCTATGAGATGTGTCCAGTGGAGACACAAGATTACACAGCGGGGTCAGGAGTATCCAGGGCAAAAGTGAGTCTTTACCCCCGAACCAGTGTATGGGGTGTGGGGACTCCTGCAGCCGGAGCGGCTGCAAACAAAATTTCCAATATCGGTCAGGTTGAGTACACCGTAACTTGAGCTTGAGGGGGTTGTCTTGGTCTCAGTCAATACTCCATCAGTTGGCGAAGTCTTCCCGGATCGCAGAGGAGTCAGCTGGCCGAACATGGGTGTGTTGGACCCAGGTCGCAATGCTGTCCACTTTGAGGGCGGTAGGCGTCGTCAGCACCACGATGTATGGTCCTTTCCAACATGGTTCAAGAGTCTCCCGGCGGTGTCTTTTAACAAAGACCCAGTCTCCCGATGTCCCACCAGGCCGGTACTGGTGGGGCATTGGGATCGGGCCAGCCTTGTAGATGGCCTGTAGGCATGGGCAAATGTCCTCATACACTCTCTGGAGCCTTCTTAAAGAAAAAAATATTTCTTGATTGTCAAATTTAGTTAGCAGTTCTGCCTTTAGATTGGGAATGATAGGCAGGGGCCTACCAAACATAATTTCATAGGGAGTGAAGCCTAGTGTATAGGGTGAATTCCTCACCCGGTAAGGTGCACCCAGTCCCCGCCAGTCTCCATGGTTAGTTTAGAAAGGGTCTCTTTTAATGTTCTATTCATTCTTTCTAGCTGTCCTGAGCTCTGGGGCCTATATGCACAATGTAATTTCCAATTTGCCCCTATAGCCTTGGCTACTGCCTGTGTTACCAGTGAGATGAAAGCCGGGCCGTTGTCCGATCCTAACATAGCTGGGAAACCGTACCTGGGTAGGATGTCCTCCAGTAGCTTCTTAGCAACCATCTGGGCTGCTTCATGCTTAGTTGGGTATGCTTCTGCCCATCCAGAAAAGGTATCTACAAAAACTAGAAGATATTTATAGCCATACTTTCCCGGCCTTACCTCAGTGAAGTCAATCTCCCAGCGCACCCCGGGCTTTGTTCCTCTGAGCCGGGTTCCTGTTCCACTTGACCCTGCCCATGCATTTGTAAGCTGGCAAGTTTTGCAGGCTGATACAATTTGATCTATTCTGGCGTCCAGTTGGTGAATTTTGATCTTAGCATACCAGACCAAATCCTTTAGTTTCCAGGAGCCTAGGTGAGTCGATTGGTGTATGTATTTCAAATCTGGATCCCAAGCTTGTCTGGTAACAGCTTGGGATCCCGTCTGGAGCATACCACCAGCCTCTGACTTCCTTGTTCGTGGGGTGGCTTTGATTTGCTCTAATTCTTCCTGGGACTATCCGGGCTAATCCGGCAGAACTGCGTTCCCTGGCTCTGGCAATTACAGGACCAGTGCAGGGACTGCAGTGAGGGCTACTTCTTTGGCCACCTGATCAGCCTTTTGGTTGCCCCTGGCTACAGGATTATTGGCTTTCTGGTGTCCTGGGCAGTGGATAATGGCTAACTTGGCGGGAGCCATAAGGCAGCTAGCAAGTTTAGTATTTCTTGTTTATTTTTTATAGTCTTTCCTTCTGCAGTCAACAGCCCTCTCTCCTGATAGATTGCCACATGGATGTGAGCTGTGGCAAATGCGTATCGGCTATCTGTAAAGACATTGAGTCGTTTCCCGGCCCCTAGTGTCAATGCCTTTGTCAAGAGCTATGAGTTCTGCCCGCTGGACTGACGTTCCAGATGGCAGAGCCTCTGCCCATTAGGTGTCAGTCTCAGTTACTACTACCACACCCGAGTACCTGTGCCCATTTCTCATGAAGCTGCTTTCATTGGTGAACCATGTGGCCTCTGCATCTGAGAGGGGCTGGTCCGTCAGGTCCTTCCGGAGTCCATGCACCTGTTCCAAGATCTTGGCGCAGTCATGTAGCGAGGCATCTAGGTCGGGGTCAGGCAGGATAGTTGCGGGGCTGAGGGCTGCACTGGGGCAGAACCGCACTCTGGGAGGATTTAGGAGGAGGCACTGGTAGTAAGTCATGCGTGCATTACTCATCCATCTATCAGGTGGCAGTTTTAGAACTCCCTAGCCGCATGGGGGGTTGTAATTCAGATTTCATGCCCTAGAGTTAGTTTGTCAGCATCCTTCACTAGGAGTGCTGTTGCTGCAATAATCCTCAAGCACAGTGGCCAGCCGGCAGCCACTGGGTCTAGTTTCTTAGACAAGTAAGCTACTGGACGGCTCCAGGGGCCCAAGGCTTGAGTTAAAACCCCCTACGCTACCCCTTTGCACTTATCTACAAAGAGGTGAAAGGGCTTTGTAATGTCTGGCATTCCCAGAGCCGGGGCATGTAGGAAGGCCTTTTTCAACTGATTAAAGGCAGCCTCCTCTTTCTCTGTCCATGCAAATGTCTTCCCCTCTCTGGTAGCTTCGTACAGGGGCCTGGCAATCTCAGCAAAACCCAGAATCCAGAGACAGCAGTAGCCGGCCAACCCTAAGAATTCTCACTTCTCTTCGAGAGGTGGGTGTGTTTCTTTTCTGGCATCTGATAATTGCAGCTGTCTGCCCTCAAAGATGTATCCCAGATAACTTGCCCTCTCTCTGCATATCTGTGCCTTCTTCGCGGATGCCCGATACCCCAAGACCCCAGGGTGACCAGCAAATCCTGGGTTCCTTGTTCACAGTCCTCGGCCATGTCGGCAGCAATCAGGATGTCATCTACTTACTGTAGGAGGGTGAGGCCAAGGTGCTCCCTTCTGTACTCACCCAGGTCTTCGTGTAGTGCCTCATTAAAGATGGAGGGTGAATTCTTGAACCCCTGAGGCAGTCCTGTCCAGGTGAGTTGTCCGCTGTAGCCTTCCTCTGGATCATGCCACTCGAAGGCAAACAAGGGTTGGCTTCTGGGTGCTAGCGGCAGACTGACCATGTCCTTTAAATATAATATAGTATACCAGATTCTGGTAGGCATCAGGGAGGTCAAGAGAGTGTATGGATTGGGGACAGTTGTATGTATGTCCATTACTCTTGTATTTACTTCCCAGAGGTCTTGCACTGGTAGGTAGTCATTTGTGTGCGGCTTCTTGAATGGCAGTAGGGGGGGGGGGGTGTTCCAGGCAGATTTGCAGGGAACCAGCACCCCTAGACTCCGCAGTCTCTGGATGTGTAGCTGAATTCCCTCCTGGGCCTCCTGAGACATGGGGTACTATTTGATCCTTACCAGACCTTCTCCTGGCTTTAGCTCCACTAGGACTGGGGTCCTGTGAGCAGCTAGTCCTACCCCTCCTGTCTCTGCTCAGGCTATGGGGAATTCTCATAGCCATCTATCCATTTTATCCCCCCTGGGAGTGCCTCCTAGTGGAGGCAATACTCATCCTCTAGCCTCAGAGTCAGAACGTGGATGGGGTGGCCCTCGCCATCGGTGACCTAAGGCCCCCCTTGTCTGAAAGTTATCTGAGCTCCAATCTTGGTCAGTAAGTCCTGTCCTAACAGTGGGTAGGGGCATTCTGGTATTACCATGAAGGAGTAGGTTACCCGGCCCATCCCTAAATCCACTGTTCTTCGGGTAGTCCATGAATACTGGTTCATACCAGTTGCCCCTTGCACCCAGGACCTTTTGCTAGTTAGTTTTCCTTGTGGAGTGCAGAGGACCGAATGCTGCACTCCGGTGTCAACAAGGAAGTCAACAGGGGTCCCCTCCACTCTAAGAGTTACCCTGGGCTCGGGGAGAGGGTTCGAACCCTGACTCCCCTAATCACTTAGTTCATCAAGCCCCAAGACCTTTATCGGTCTGTCTTGCTCCCCTTCCCACTGCCTCTCTAAGACATTCTTGAGCCCAATGCCCTATCTTCTTGCAGTATGCACATTGATCCTTCTGCAGTTTCCACTTCCCTTCCCCGGAGGTCTCCTTACCCTTCTTTCGATCGCTTGCAAGCTGTCAGAGGCGGAGATCCCGTTTCTCAGGGGAGTCCGTAGTGGTGGCCCACAGGATCCTAGCCAGGTCTCGGGTCTGCCAGCGAGCCTGTTTATCTTCAGGGGGCTCCCGGTTATTGTACACCTTTTCAGCCACCACCAACAAGTTCTGGAGACTCTTCTCTCCCAGTCTATCTATTCTTTGCAATTTTCTCCTAATGTCTGCAGCAGAATGGTTTACAAAAGCTACAATAATAGCTGCCTTACTCTCAGGAGCCTCTGGATTCATGGGGGTATAGGTGCGGAATGCCTCCATGATCTGCTCTAAAAAGGCTGCTGGAAATTCATCTTTCTCCTGCTGTATGACCCCTAACTTAGTCGGATTAGTCGGCTTTCTGGCAGCCACCCGGAGACGGCCCATTAGAGCCTGGCCGAAGACCTGGAGCCTCTCCTTACCTTCTGCTGTGTTGAAATCCCATTCAGGCCTAGTCAGAGGAAAAGAGGTATCTATCTGAGCCTGGTTGGTGGTAGGATTCCCATCCACGCCTGGAACCAGCTTCCGGGCCTCATTAAGGATCCTCTCCCTCTCCTCGGTGCTGAACAGAACCTGCAAGAGCTGCTGGTAGTCGTCCCAGGTAGGTTGATGGGTAAAGATGATAGAATCCAACAGATTAATAAGTCCCGCTGGCTTCTCAGAAAACTCAGGATTTTGAGCTTTCCAATGATAAAGGTCGCTAGTGGCAAAAGGCCAGTAGTGATGGGGCTGATTGCCCCTCTCATCTGGGGGACCAGTGGCTCGCAAGGGTAAAGTCTTAACAGTGGAGTCGGCGACGAAGGCGGATTGTTCCCTTTGGGCTCTTTGTCTGTTATATGGTGGGCTTCTCACTCTCCTCATGGTGTCTGTTCCCCTTAATGGGGGAGGGTCAGGTCCCTCATCCAGCACCCTAGGGAACTGATACGGGGTAGGAAAAATTAATTCTTCTTCAGTTCCCCCCTGCAAGACAGAGTAGGGGGGAGCTGATGGCAGGGTGATTTTACTTCTCTGTCCTCTCTGTCCCTGTAAGGCAAAAATAGGTTTTGGCTCCGAGGGGCGTGGAGCCACAAAGGGCTTAAGCCAAAAGGGTGGGTTCTCCACAAGGTCCTGCCACATTATAATGTATGGGAGCTGATCAGGGTAACCTGTCTTGGGTTGAGAGATGACACTCCGAACCCGGCAAATGGTATGGAGATCAAATGTTCCCTCTGGTGGCCATCCGATATTGCAAGCTGGCCACTCACTTGAACAACAAGTCTGCCATTCGTTCTTCCAGACCTCCATACTAAAATCATTAGCTCTTTCCTCTACTTCCTGAAAATGATTAATCACAATGCTCAAAGGAGTAATCTGAGTCTGTCCCATAACATCCATACAGTGAGTCCATAAAATAACACATAAAATTACAACAGTCACCAGGAGAAGAACTCCCCACATCACATTTTCAGTATTATAACAATTCAATACATTCAGATTTAAGTTTTTATAGCAAATTTACAAACAAGAGCAAACTGAAACCTTTCCCTTATACAAACATACAAACAAACAAACGAACAAAGAACACAGGAACATATGGGGGGCCCCCAAGATCAGCCTTCCCACTCCATGGAAGCGGAGCCTAAAACTAGACGGCCTCACGCCGACTACCTCGTCCTGAGAGGGAATTCTATGTCCCTCCTAAAGGAGGATCAAAACGTCTTTTGCTCTCTCCGGCCCGTGGCCTTCAATAGCGGGTCTGCTAGACCTTTCAGGCACTTCCCACAGGGATCCCTTCACACACTTCTACCACAGCCAGACAGGCTCTCCAGATTCAGAGTCCCTCAGTCTTGGAGACTCGGACGAGCCCCCATATGTAATGCCGAAGTGTCATAAACCCCAAAGACTACCAGGGAGCCGAATCTGATGCAATTGCAGAAAGCCTGTATTTATTTCGGACTAGTCCGAGTTAAGTCCCACTTACACCAGCAAGGGCATGGCGAAAAAGGGAAAGAACTTAACATTTATAGGGAGGGTGGTTCCACTACCTTGGCTGACCTGATTGGTTGGGTTAGGGCTAGGGTCCAATTACCGGGAGCTTGCCCCGCCCCACGCTGCCCTCTCACCCTGCCCTGCCCTCTCAGTAAGAATGAGACGTTTCGCCGAAACCAGTTTGGCTCAGTGGATAGAGCGTCGGCCTGCGGACTGTCGGGTCCAGGGTTTGATTCCGGTCAAGGGCATGTACCTTGGTTGCGGGCACATCCCCAGTGGGGGGTGTGGAGGAGGCAGATGATCAATGATTCTCTCTCGTCGATGTTTCTAACTCTCTATCCCTCTCTCTTCCTCTGTGAAAGATCAATAAAATATATTTTAAAAAAAATGAGATGTTTGGAAACCTTGGAAGAGTGAAGTAATCCCAATGTGGTCTTCAATTTCTCAAAGGGATCCCTCATTTCACCATGCCAGCATGGCCCATTGGCAGTGTGTGTCCGGCGATAATAAGCAAAAGCTTCTGCTTCTTTCTGTAATTTTTCATTCCAGTGTTCAGGCTTCAGTTTTACATTAAATTGTGAAGCCTCAACCCTTTGCAGCTCCTCTGATTCTCCATGAGCTTTTCTCTTTTCTTCTATTTGTATAATTTTTACTCAGCCAGCTTTCCTGTGGTTCTGGATGTTGTCAGTTCTGTCTTTTAGTTGTTCTGAAATTGTTGTGCGAGGCAGCAGTTTAGGTGCTTAGCTATGCCGCCATCTTGTTTTTCCTCCTCATCCATTTCTTTCATTTGTGACTTCTTTGTTTCCACATGTTGGCTGCTTCCCGATATTTGTTTATATATACTGGGTAGCTGCTATGTCTCCTTGAGTTGATAAGAGTGGTCTTGTGTGGTAGATGTCCTATAGGGCCCAGTGGCTCAGCCTCCCCAGTCACCTGAGGTGGATGCTCTTGGTGCACCTCTTTGTGGGCTGTGTGCACAGTCTTGTTGTAGTTAACCCTTGATTGCTGTTGGTATCACTGGGAGGAATTGACCTCTAGGCCAATTGGCTGGGAGGACCAGCTGTATCTATACTGGAAGATCTGTTGCGCAGGAGTCACCTTTATGGGACAGGACTTGCTTCAGTAGGGCTTTGGCACTCACTGGGACTGCACCCTGAGTGTGTCTCTTATGGATGTTAAGAGTTGTTATTTGGTATGGTCTCACTCTGACCACTGGGTACACTGGCTATTGGATCTCCAAGGATGTGCAGGGCCAGCCACTGTCTGAAGCCACCCAGCAGTAACTATAGAGAGACATCTGCAGATTCCTCTTCTTTGTATGGAGTTTGGAAGAGCCCAGGTGGAGCCCAGCTGTGAAGCAAGACAGGCTGCTGCTGCCGGTCCTTGGGCCTTCTTTTAGAAGCTCTGGGGCTCTCTGACCCTGCTGCAGTTTGACAGGTTTTAGGCAGAGATAGGACAGGTCATTCATATGCAAAAGCCAATGAGCACAGATTGGGGGGAGGGGGGTTGTAAATTGGGTGGGGTGGGATCTCTGACAATCACCAGGGTGGAGCAAACAGTAATGTCTGTCAGTCAACCCTGCACCAGAGAGGTCCCTGAGTCTCAGCATCCCGCAGCCCTGTGCAGGATCAACAATCGCTGCAAGCACCTGCAAGAAAGCCGCCCTTGTGTTCCTGTCCCAATGCCAGACAGTCCAGTTTCTCCCCATATGTGTCCTGGTCCCCCAGAGTCTCACTTGGAGCTGGAGTTCAGAGCAAGCAGGAGCTTGTATCTCCCTCGTGTTTAAAAGAGAAGCACATCCAAGTGCCAGCCCTCTCCGTGCCTCTGCTCCTCTTACCAGTCTCAATGTGCTTTCTTCACCCCCTTAGTTGTGGAACTTCCACTTAGCCAGCTTTCCCACGTTTCTGGGTGGTTGTTGTTCTGCCTTTTAGTTGTAATTTTCATGAGGTTGTGAGGGGCAGCAAGTATAGGTGATTGCCTATGCCGCCATCTTGGTTCTCCATCCAGGATTCAAACTTTTCTTAACATTGCTCAGTGGAACAACAGACTAGAAGACAGAGGACAGCGGTTGTGGACAGAAAGGGGCAGTCCTGTAAATGATAAGGGAACTGGAAGAGTGAGTACTGAGCCCTGAGATCATACAGGCACCTGGAGGGCACCGGGCCTCTGGGCTGGGCTAGGGCACTGAGGAGACTCAGCCTACAGCGTCTGGTGGTTGCCAGGCTCCCAAAAGACCATAATCTTTCCACAAAATCCTTTAAATGTAGAATTGATTAGGTGTATAGGTTTGTGGAACTTATTTCAGAGCCTCACACACGTGTGGACCCTGAAATAGTAGAGTTCTGGTACTGTCAGCCTCTCTTATATCCCTTGGACCTGGGCACTTTGAACAGACACTAAACCCAGAATCCTAAGGCCAGCAGTAGGGCATCATGATGTGGACCTTGTTTCTGACAACCAGTATACTGAGTATGAGGTCCTCCAGACATAGATTTCAGAATGTGCAAAGGCTTAGATAAGGAGTGAGCTGAATCAGAAACCTACAAGTATGTTTTTAAAAATACATACATATTTTTATTGATTTTACATATAGAAAGGATGGGGAGGGCAATGAGAGAGACAGAGAAAAAGGAATGAGCAAAAAAATAGGTATTGGTTACCACTTGCAAATATCTCCTGTGGATCCAGCCCACAACCAAGACATGTAACCTCATAACAGTGCATGGGTCTGTGCTCAACAAAATGAGATACATCATCTAGGACATTATTTCACTTTAATACAGGGAATCATGGTCAGGTTGGAAATGGTAGTAGTAGCTCAGAAGGGATAGTGTGAGCCTGAGGACTGGCTTTCTCCATAGGGCCACTGTTTGTCAGAAGTGGGTGTCACAACGCAGCACAGGGACAGAAATTGTCATGTAGAGTGTGGGGAATAGATAATCGTTTAGCAGGCAAAAGCCTTTAAAAGATGAGTGGACTCAGATTAGTGGAGGTCAAAGAGTAATTTAAATAAGATGATACTAAGGCTAGTACTTATCAACTTTTCTAAACTTTCACCAGGATTTTCTTGTGAGACTTTGTTTGGCCTGGCAGTGGGGAGTTGCAGTCAGTGTTGTGCATTAGCTAGAAGGCTTGAGTGGTCATCTGTGAGACTCACTGGGCATGGTGCAAAGGGCCATCAGGACTGGGACTTGAGTGAAGGTTAAGTGAGAGTTTTTGGCTGTGTCTAGTGAAGGCACATAAGTGTAGCATAAGAGGAGGTGGGCTGTAGATATTTGAGATCTGATTGTTCTTAATAGTTAAGGTTGAAGGAAATAAACAGTCATGGGGAGAGGCCTGCATAGCTGGAATCAAGGCTGTGTTTAAGAGTGTGGACTATCAGAGTCTGGTTAGTGCTTGATCCTGATTCAATATAGCAACCATCCTCTGGAAGTGCAAGTTTGAGAGAAGTGTGGTAGGAAGAGTGATGTGCACTCAGAGAGGGAATGTGAATTCATGGCCCCAGCACCATGACATTAACATGAGAGTGACTTAAAGAAGAGTCTATTTCTGGTGGTTCCTGGATATAACAATAAGGTGAACTTTAGGGTAATCGCCTGTAAATAGAGGTGCTTGGGTGCTAAATTCTAGGTTAAGAGCTTAGGTGTCATTTAACTAACAACCTGCCTTTGGTTGTTATTTTAATGCACTGGTTGAAAGGAATGAGATAGCATTCATCAGTGTTACCCAGCCTTGCAAATCTACAGTGGCATGGGTAAGGAAGATGGGTAAGAGAGAACTAGATTTTGGAGGTGGTGAACTATAATTTTGGAAAAGAAGGTTATTAGGAAAAAATTTATCCACAACACAGCATATGTGCATTTCCATTGAAATGGTGCCTCTGGGAAGGAAGCTGTGTGAGATGTGTGTTGTTCAAGGAACTATGTGCAGCAGGTATTCCTCACGTGTTTCCAGTACAAGTGAAGATTGAAGGACATGCCCAGATCGTAACCTTATACATTTGTAGCTGAAGATTTTTTTTGAATTATGCTTTTATGAAATGTTTTACTTTCTAATTCACTAACCTGTAAATTGCTTACTGTACCCTGTCTGGTTCCTGATTTTATAGTAAAGATATTTTTCTCTAGTACCTTAATTTTTTCTTTTTTCTTTATTTTTTGGTTATTTTCACTTCTAGGGATGATTGCCAAGCACCATTATGATATATCATCATAGATTTAACAGCTATTGTTTGGAGTTAACAGATATTGTTTTAATCCCACCCTCTCTGTGCTTTAGGAGCGACAGCAAAATACCAGAAAATTACTCTTTGGCCAATATTGGCTTACAGTGCATTGCTGCCCAAGGCCTTGAAAGAAAATCTGCTTGATTTTGTGATGCCAGTTTGCATGTTTGATCCCAGAACATATGGGGATGTAGGAGGCATCTGATTTTTTTTTCTCTCATATTGATGTATCTCTCAATATCTCTCTTCTTCTCTCCCTTCCCTTGCGTTCTCTCTCTCTCTCTCTCTCTCTCTCTCTCTCTCTCTCTCTCTCTCTCTCTCTCTCTCTTTCTCTCTCTAAATTTTCTCAAATGAGGATTATCAAAATTTCCAAACATTCACTCTGGTACCCTGATAGAGGCCTCTGCTTGCACAGCCTACCTTTACTCACTCTTTCCTGCCTTTGCCTGGGACATTCCCACTGTAGCTGGGGACACTGTGTTCTTCCCAGGGTTTGGAAGAGAGGAGGCCCAGTCAAGGCCCTGGTGGGAATCTATCTGCTCTCCTGCAATGAGATTATTCAATGCTTTGGTTAAAAATTATAAACGAACTTGCAAATTGGGTGCTAGTTATTACTTCAGAAAGCAAAAAAGAAAGAAAAAAATTGAGATCTGTCTTTATTTATTAAGCAGGAAAAAAAAAAAAATGTGTGGCCAAGACTGTTACTTAATCTTCTCCCAAAGTAAGCAGGATGGGGGGAAGGGAGTGACACGTAGCAATCCAAGTTTAAATTTGCCTCATAAAAAATCTAGAGGACAGAATTGAAGCTCTTAATTGATTAGAAATGTAAAGTGTTATTAATCTAGGACATGCAAAATACATTTGACTTGCCAGCTTTAAAAGTTCACAGTATAAATTAAATTTGGAGAAGTTATATAAATGTGGTAACTAAATGCCTAGAGTAAATAATTAAGAATTCAAGATGTATTACTTGTTTGGTATGTCTATGTTTATTAATTTGAAAGTATGAAGTTGTAACCATTGTGGTCCAAAATGTTAAAAGCAGGGACCAAATTCTAAAGTTAACTACTGTTTGTCTCAATTGGCCATTTAAAGTTCATGTGATTAATGATTACAGTACGTTGTGAAATCTTTAGAAGAAATACCATCAAGCAGAGGGTCTTTTCAGAAAATTCAGGGAGTCTGATTGCAATGTAGGGGTCACTGCTCCCCCTACTAGCAGGAGGCAAGCGCCTTTCCCAGTGGAAACAGAGTGGACTGCTGGATGAAAACACCTCGGTGGGAGCACCTCCTTTGCCATCTGGGACCTGCACCACGCTCCCTGCCTCTGCCCACCAGGCGTCCAGGGTATGAGTAGCGGTGGCAGGGACAAGGAGAGAAATTCCCTTGTGAACCCCTGCCCCGCAATGAGACGGTTATAGTTATAGTATGTATTCCTCTTTAGGCCTTCAGCTCAACATTGTATTTATGAGGGATACAGATCCAGGTGTAACCTGTATGATGGTGATGTTAGGTGTGTGTTAATAAGGGCTAAATATCTTTATTTTCAGAAAAAGTTTTTCGGTGTGAAATTAACATTTTCCAAAAGTACTCTTTGAATAAACAAAGGCTGAATGCCTGTGTGGCAGGCCCTGTGTTAGATATGGGGACATAAAAATGTGTTAAGAGACTGTTTCTACTTGTAGGAACTTATAGGAATAGGTAAAACAATACAGACATTTAAGACTTATCTAATTTAAAGTATGAAGCTAGGGCTTAGTGGATATTAGTGTGCTGTTTGATTTATAATTATTTGTGTGATTTAACCTCCGGCGACTGCTTGGACACTTTTCACCGATGTTCAGTTAGGGGGGTTTAGAGGTGCAGCTAAATCTGTATCTGCAGGAAAAATGTGACATTTTAAATTTCAAGCGGCTGGAAGCCTGAGAATAGGGTACTGGACCTGCTCCCTCCTCCCTTGCCTTTTCTATAAGATTTGAGGCATGGTTAAGGATATAGAAAGAAGGTTTGAAAGTTATGAAAAAAAGAGAGTTCAGAAAGAGAATGTCCTGACAGGTTAGCTAGGAGAGGCAAGCTGTTAGCTTCCTGGTAGACACTGGGGCAGCCTAGTCAGTCTTTTTTTTTTTTTTTTTTTTTTTTTTTGTGCAAGGAGACTGATTATTTCGAAAAGATTTTGCAATGAACATAGTGAGTGGGCTCCAGGCAGCTGGTCTATTCTTCTCCCTCATCCTCGTCCTCATAGGAGTCGATGCCAACTTCCTCATAATCCTTCTCCAGGGCAGCCATATCCTCCCGGGCCTCAGAAAACTCACCCTCCTCCATGCCCTCGCCCACATACCAGTGCACAAATGCCCTCTTTGCATGCATCAGGTCGAAATTGTGGTCCAGACGGGCCCAGGACTTGGCAATGGAAGTCGTGTTACTCAGCATGAACATGGCAAGCTGCACCTTGGCCATGTCACCTACGGGCACTACAGATGGTGGTTGGTAGTTGATGCCAACCTTGAAGCCTGTGGGGCATCAGTCCACAAACTGAATACTGAGCTTGGTCTTAGTGCCAGCGATAGCAGCGTTGACATCCTTGGGCACCATGTCTGGGGATACATGAGTAGGGCACCAGATTGGGAGGCAGCTATGCTCACCACTATACCACCAACGCGATCAAAGGCACCAGATTGTTCTGGAACTCTGTCAGGTCCACGTTGAGGGCCCCGTCAAAGCACAGGGAAGCTGTGATGGAGAAGATGATCTGCCTGATGAGGCAGTTGAGGTTGGTGTAGGTGTGGTGTTCAATGTCCAGGTTGCGGAGGCATATGTCTTAGATAGCTTCATTGTTCACTCTGAAGGCACAGTCAGAGATCAGACGAGATTGGGCGTGTTCAGGGTGGTATGGCCGTAGACTGAAGGCACTGTCTGAGTGCTCCATGGTGGTGTGGGTGGTCAGGATGCAGTTTTAGGGCTCAACCACAGATGTGGACACCTGAAGAAATGGGTAGATGGAGAACTCCAACTTGGATTTCATGCCATAATCAATAGAGAGCCTCTCCATCAAGAGTGAGGTGAAGCCTGAGCCAGTGCCCCTTCCAAAGCTGTGAAAGACCAGGAAGCCCTGAAGTCCTGTGCACTGGTCAGACAGCTTGTGGATCCAGTCCAGTACTGGGTCAATGATCTTGCCAATGGTATAGTGACCACGGGCATAGTTGTTTGCAGCATCCTCTTTCCCGGTGATGAGCTGCTCTGGATGGAAGAGCTGCCGGTATAGGCCGTTCCGGATCTCATCAATTACAGTGGGCTCCAAATCCACAAAAACTGCCCTGGGCATGTGCTTTCCAGCTCCGGTTTCACAGAAGAAGGTGGTGAAGTAGTCGTTTCCTCCACCTGTGGTCTTGTCACTGGGCATCTGCCCATCAGGCTGAATCCCATGTTCCAGGCAGTGCAGCTCCCAGCAGGGATTGCCCATCTGGACACCTGCCTGCCCCACATGGACTGAGATAAGATTCATGCATGTTGAATCCGGGCAGTGGGTGTCACGTAGAGTCCGGGTGACGGGTCTCAGTGAGAAGTGCCAGCCTATTCAGTCTTGACAGAGCCGATAGGACCCATACATCAGTCCAGGGATCCACCAGACAAACTTCCTGTTTTCCTTAAACATCAAAGAAGGACTGTGGATCTCGGAAGGAACACGTACTGGGGTAATGCAGCTGCTGAAGGCTCTTGTCTCAGCACCTGTCCTAGCCTTGCGAGATGACACAAAGCCCTTCCACCTCTACGTGAGTGAGGTAAGGGGCATTGCCAAAGGGATTTTTACTCAGACTCTAGGTCCCTGGAAGAGACCTGTTGCCTAAGAGACTGGACCCTGTGGCAACAGGGTGGCCAGCATGCCTCCGGGCAGTGGCCACCACAGAATTGATAGTGATGGAGGCAGATAAGCAGACTCTGGGCCAGGAGCTACACTTGCCATCAACCCTGCCGGCCTGCTTCCAGATGATGGTCCAGAGAAGCCCATTCATGGCTGCATGGAGGTGATGCAGTGCTGCCAAAATCACCAGACGAGGCAGAGGTAGCAGTTGTCACCCTGGACCACACCATTTGGGCACAGCTCCTGAACTTTTGGCCTTGATCCAGGCCCTATGATAGAGACACTGGGATATCCACAGAGAAAGAGGGTTACCAACTGCTGCAGGAAGGAATTGGCTGAACAGAAGCAAGCCTCCGAAAAACCAGATGATTGGTGGACACTCCAGATGACAGACTGTTGGTCCTAGAGGCTCTAGGTCAGACATTAGTTGCCCAGTGATACCAGGTTACCCACTTAGGTGTCAACAAGACTTCTGAGCTTCTGTGAGGCAGAGTTGCTGGAAGTACTGTCTGAGCACAGGTAAATGCTAAGCAAGGTAAGGAGGGGGGGGGGTCACCCTGGGAATTCGGGTCTCAGGGAACTTCCCCAGGAGAGCATTAGTAGGTGGATTTCAGAGATTAAACCACCAGCATTAGGGTCTAGTTTTTGTAGACACTTCAGATTAGGTTGAAGTATACCCCACTGGGACAGGAACTGCCTCTATAGTGGTCAGGAGATTGCTCCAGGAGATTAGGGCTGCCAGCATTGCTCAAGCCTTAGGACAGGCATGGGCAGGACTCTGAAAAGGAGTTTAACTAAATGTGTCCTAGAATCGGTGAAAATTGGCCCTCTTATGGGCCAGGTGTACCCCTACTGAGGTGGTTTCCTCCTTTTTGAGATCATGTAACCATTCCCTTGCTCAAGTCCTTACAGGCTCTGTAGTTTGCTTGTTCCAGATGCATTGCCAGTGCCCACCGCAGACCCTGTAGCCTGAGAACTCAGGGTGGGTAAAGAAATTCACTGTCCAAGGACTCAAAGGGATGGTACACTGTTATTCTGAGCACGCCCACAGCTGTTGAAGTAGACGGCACCCAGACCTGACTACATGACTCCCAGCTCCTGCATGGCCTGGATCCTGGCAACTGGTGGCCTCACCTGTGAGATCCCTAGCCTGGGCTCCACATAGGCCAGGAGGAGACTTGATACCTGCAGGAGGGGAACTTGACTTCAGTGAGGACAATACTGATGGGAACTGTTGCTGGAAACCAAATCAGTTTCACTGAAAAAGAGATATTGACAGGAGGCCAGGAAGGCTGGTCAAAAACCTTAATTGCCCTAACCTTTAGTTGAGATTTTGTTAGCTGAAGCAGAATCTACCTTGTCTGTGAAATTTTCTGTTATTTCCTGCCTAAGGGCTACATGTAAATTTCTGTTTATGTTGCTTAAGATGTGTTCCCCAAAGCCTCAATAAAAGGGGATGGCAGGGCCAGAGCAGTAGTAGTTCTCCCACTAGAGTTGGACTGCCGCCTGGCCCCCCAAATCGCCAAATTGAATTTCTTCAAGTCTCTTTTCATTTGTGTGCGGCCCTTCTCCAGAACCTGAACCCTGAATTGGAACTCTTTCTACGCGGGCGTGAAAGAGAGTCCAATATCTGGCGCCTTCAACGCGGGGCTTCTGGAGGAGAAGGTATTTTTCGCCTAGAGCAAAGGAGGAAAAATACACCGAGAAAAGGTGTGGAAGATTCACCAGAAAAAAGGTGAGGGAAATTCACCGCACTCAAAGCCCACGGCCAGCTGCAGCGTCGCGAACTGTAAGCAGGGTGGGAACGTCTTTTTTCAGCCAGGCTAATGGGGAAGAATTAGGTTATAAAAATAAAGTAAACTTTATTATAGAATTTTGGTTTGTATGATTAAAGAATGTGGTTTATTGTGCAAATTAAAGTCTTAGTTTGTATTTGGAATTTAAAATCTGTAATAAGAAATGAAACTCCACCATTGGAACCGCCTCTGGTGCAGAGAAATTCAAAGGTGGCAGGAGTGGGCAGAGCCATCTGCTCTCCGAAAATGAGATTACTTAATGCTTTGTTTAAAAGTTATAAAAGAACTTGCAAGTTGGGTGTTATCTTGGCCAAATTGGGTGATAGTTACTACTTCAGAAAGCAAAAAAGAAAGAAAAAATTTAAGACCTGTCTTTATCTTTTAAGCATGAAAAAGTGTGGCCAGATCTGTTGTTGAAACTTCTCCCAAAGTAAGCTTGATGTGGGGGAAGGGAGAGACCAGGCAATCCTATAAGGAAGACCACTCTCCCAGTAAGCTAAGGAATGTGGTAACTTGCATTTGAATGGCTACAAACTTCCTCCAAACTCCTGTGGCAAAATTTTTGTGGAAGTTTGCTTAATTATAAAAATAAAGTAAAAGTTTAAAGTTGCCTCATAAAAAATCTAGAGGACAGAATGGAAGCTCTTAATTGACTATGTCTTGTATTTTCTTAGAAATGTAAAGTGTTATTAATCTAGGACATGCAAAATATATTTGACTTGCCAGCTTTAAAAGCTCAAAGTGGAAATTAAATGAGGAGAAATTATATAGTTAAAATGGGTTTTCTTTAATGATTAAGAATTCAAAATAAGATGCTTATTATTGGTTTAATTAAAAAAGAGTATTAATTCTGTGATCTCAACCAAAAATTTTCTATGCAAAAACTACTCTAAATCTAATTGATATCTTAAGATAACAATAGATAATAATAACATGTATTATAATATTTAAATCATATATAGATATTTGTTTGATGGTCTTTTCCCATATTAAAATTTCAAGGCCTTAACAGAGATGATTCTTGGAAAGCTCCAAGGGCCCGGAGAAATACAAGAAATTTATTCTCTTCTTAAATGATTTAAAACAGATTTAATATACTTGAAATTGCATGGAAAGCCTTATCAAATAAAAATTAAGATATATTTTAAATGTTATGAAGGTTTTGGCCTCTTAAGATGGGCAAAATGAAGTAACTAAATATTTCTTCCAGTTTGAAATTGAATTATCATGGATTAAAGCAAAGAATATCCTTGCATGGTATTATTCTACAATGTCATTTATAATTTTTGATATTTTACAACAGCATATTGTACAATTATTCCAAACAAAATTAAAAATCTAATTTTCGAATGTTTGGCAGCAATTTAAAAGGACATGAAAGGATTTAATCTCTTCCACTGTGTGGAAAGCCTCACTGGGAAGGCGCTTGAACATTCTATATTGGCCTTTCTTGCCTTATTTGCAAAGAGGGACCCTCTCGTCACAATAATTGCCCACAGCTGTTGCTTGAGTTTTCAGTTCATGCTGAGGTTAAAACCTCATGGTGGCTGGTACCATGGATCCGTCTCTCACACAATGGGGTGAGCTGGATCCTCCCTGGAGAAGAAACCTGGGTTCCCCAAGATATGTGATCAATGCCGGGGCCCTGCCAGCAGGCGAGGGGATCCCAAGGCAGGTGCTGGGCATGGAGGCCATAGGGGCATAGGCTACCAAGGAGACAGAACTGAACCTCACATCACCCTGCTTGGCCCCAGAGGATGGCTGGTTAGCCAATGACGGGTAAGATTCCTCAAGAGAGGGACAACCTAAGACAGGCACAGCCGCAGAGGGCCATCAGGAGAGGACCTGGGGGCCAACAGAGGTGGGGCACAGATCCTCACCCCCCCAACGCTGCAGAGGCTTGAACACTCGCCCTTTTGAGGGATGTCTCCTGCCCCATGGCTGCTTCACGCTTCCCATACCCAGCTCAGATTGGGACCCAGGCAACAAACAGATTTGGTCCAGCTCAGATTGAGACCCAGCTCCAAACAAGAGACTTGGCACGGCTCATATTGAGACCCAAGCAACAGAGAAGTGGCTGATGGCGACTGTCCTACATCTAAATCCAGCCTAAATCTACGAGTGCTCAGGGCTTTCTCAAGGATGCATATAATCTTTTCCATTAATATTTACAGAGTAAACTAAAATTGTTGTTAAAGTACTAATTTGACAGTAAAATAGTCAAGTTTTCAGATTAATTTAAATTGGCTAAATGAAATGAGTTAATATTCAAGAAAATTTAATTGTACAACAGGCTGTTCCTAAAGTATTAACCAAAATTTCTATTGGTAGTCCATTTCATGGTAAAATTATTTCACATACAATAAACCCTAAAGCAGTCATAGTTTTTGTACAAAAAACTAAAATTTAAAAGTTATCAAAACAGCATTATAAAATTTTTTTTTCAAAAAACCTCCTAATAATTAAATAGAAAAAAGGGGGATAGTGGAAAATACCATGTAAGAAAAAATGTCCTGTAAGTAAATTACATCTAGAAAAAATTTTTTTCTTTTGAAAACCAATTTTCATTTGTAATAACAGTAAGACAGCCATGAAAAACACACATAGTACCAAAATAAGTCAAAGAAAAATTGTTTGAAAAAAAAAAAATTAATTAAAAGTATCCCAAGTAAAATTTATAGAAAAGATTCCTTTATTAATTTTGGTCGAGATATGTTTGTATATTTTCAGAAAACAACTCCAAGACCATGTGGATTCCTGCAACAGAGAAGAATTGACAGGACTGCTCCAGCCATAAAGACAGGAGGAAAAACAGACCAGAGATGGAAGACGCTGACGACGCCTTGCCATACTGGCAGTCAGCAGATGTGCGTCGCTGTAGGTTGTCCAGGACCAAACCAGAGGTCAGACCTGCATGGCCACCATTTTTCCACCATTGCTGACATGGACTCAGAACTGTTGGACATTAAAATTTGGACTTGAAACTTTTGGAAACTGAAATTTGGACTCAAAAAACTGTTGGACATTGAATCTGGGATTCAAAACTGTTGGCCCAGAAAGAAACATACTGCAGACTGATTTCATTTGACTCAGCATAGCCATTGTTGCTTGTTTCATTTTTTTGTTTGTCTGTTTATTTCTAGTCTGCATATGCGAAATTTTTTAAGGAAAGAAAACGGGGGAGATGCTGG
The DNA here is from genome assembly GCF_964339955.1 of Pipistrellus hanaki. Taxonomy (NCBI): domain Eukaryota; kingdom Metazoa; phylum Chordata; class Mammalia; order Chiroptera; family Vespertilionidae; genus Pipistrellus; species Pipistrellus hanaki. Next base: position 7,716,226 of record NW_028182304.1, on the reverse strand, counting down.
AAACCAAATCAGTTTCACTGAAAAAGAGATATTGACAGGAAGCCAGGAAGGCTGGTCAAAAACCTTAATTGCCCTAACCTTTAGTTGAGATTTTGTTAGCTGAAGCAGAATCTACCTTGTCTGTGAAATTTTCTGTTATTTCCTGCCTAAGGGCTACATGTAAATTTCTGTTTATGTTGCTTAAGATGTGTTCCCCAAAGCCTCAATAAAAGGGGATGGCAGGGCCAGAGCAGTAGTAGTTCTCCCACTAGAGTTGGACTGCCGCCTGGCCCCCCAAATCGCCAAATTGAATTTCTTCAAGTCTCTTTTCATTTGTGTGCGGCCCTTCTCCAGAACCTGAACCCTGAATTGGAACTCTTTCTACGCGGGCGTGAAAGAGAGTCCAATAAACTGTGATACTAAGGATCATGGTAACTGTATATGTTGTTTATACTGATTCTTACTCATGTTGTCAAGAAGCTTTTTACTAGCCAGTGAGAAAGTCCAGGGCTAAGTAAGACTAGATAACAGAACAATAAATGCCCTAAAATGAAGTATTCTGAGTCAATGATTTGACTTATGCACATAAGACCGGGGGGGTGGGGGGGAATGAGAGGGCAAGGTGGGGTGGGGCGGGGCTAAACCTGACTCCATTTTGTACTGTGGGGCAGGGCAGAGCTATCCTCCATTTTGTGTAACTGGACCCTAGCCCTCACCCAACCAATCAGGGTGAGCCAAAGCAGTGACTCCACCACTCCTACAAAACCCGTTGACCTGTCAAAGTTGGTCTCTCTTCCGCCATGCTGTCAGTGTGAGTGGGACAGAGCCCATGCTAGCATGGAAGAGGCTCTTTTGTTTATTGCATCAGACTCGGCTTCCTGGTGGTCCTTGGCAATCACTAAATCTAGACATAACACCTCATTCCCGTTTGCTTACCTCTATTCTGCCCCACCATTTTGAGGCCATCACCACATTATTTCCCTATGTCCATGGAGTATGTATCTATGTACCCCGTTTCGACGAATATAAGACAGTGTCTTATATTAATTTTTTCTCTCAAAGTTGCGCTAGGTCTTATTTTCAGGGGATGTCTTATCTTTTCATGCGCTAGGTCTTATTTTTGGAGGATGTCTTATTTTCGTGGAAACGGGTATATACTTTGAAATATATCTTTTTTTATTTTAAAGGGAGGGAGAGGAAGAGATAAATACATCAATGATGAGAGAGAATTACTGAATTCCTGCCTCCTGCATGTCCCCACCCTCACCCAACTAAGAATTGAACTTATAATCCATGTATGTTTCCAGACCAGGAATAGAACTGTGACCTCCTGGATCACAGGTCAATGCTCAACTATTGACCAACACCAGCTGGGCTATATTATTTAAAATAAAATAAAATGTATTTTTTTCTCATTGATAGTATTACAAATGTCTCCCACTTTCCCCTGTGCATATATTACTTGGGGGATGTCTTCCAGTTCTCCCCACACACTTTTCCAGGGAGATCTCCAAGTCTGTTCCAATAAACCAGGCCTATGGCCCCATCTTGTTCTTCCCCAGGCCCACTTGCTGAACCACACCACCTTTACTGACCAATGTCATTGGCTGGGATGCTAGCCTTTCCCTTAGCATTTTTGAAAACTACATTACCCAGTGAGGAATGCACCAGTATGGGTGGAGCTAAAGGGCAATTTTGGTGTCAATGCATCATGTTATGGCAGGACTTCCTCCTTCCTCCTCCTGGTGGGCATTTTGACCTCTTCAGTTTCTTCAAGGCCTCCCTGGCTTCAGTCCACTGTTCATGATTAGGAGGAGGCCTAGGAGGAAGCGTCCTTGCTGTGCAGTGGTGTCTGAGATTTTCTGTTCACCAACAGGCCACGATTGTAGCCTCTGTGTCTCCCAGACTCTTCTCTGCTTACACTTTCTTGGAGCCTGAACCCAATTAACCCTCTAACCTTGGGAACTAGCACCTTTCATTTAGAGCAGCCCAGAAAGCTACATCCAGAATTCTGAGTCTATACTGGGTGACACAAAGTGTGATGCAGGAAATAGGGCCACAGGTTGCAATGCCAACTTCTAAGGATAAGGTGATGGGCTGAGCTGGTGATGGGGCAGAGCCAGTGAAGGAGCTAAGTAGGGAAGATTAGAAAAACCCAGGCCTGTTTTGATTGTAAAGGCAACAATGAGATGAGGTGTGGTTTACTTTCATTCTCGGGACACTGGGGCCAAAATGGATGGGAAAAAAGAAGGACATTTCTGAGGTAGGATTCTAAATTTTCCAAAAGTTGCTCAGAGGAAGAACAGACTAGAAGGCAGAGGACAGCCGCTGTGGACAGGAAGGAAAAGTCCTGTAGATGATAAGGTAACTGGCAAGACTGTGCACTGAGGACTGAGCTCTGAAATCATCCAGGCATCTCAAGATCACCTGGGCTCATAGATCCTGGCTGTGTTTTCCAGGCTCTCAACAGACCATTTTCTTTTCATGAATTCCTTCAAATGCAGTATTGATTCATGAAGCTTATTTTAGTGCTTCCCACTCTTGTGGCTAATGCGAGAATAGTGTCTTGGGACTACCAACAACTCATATCCTAAGGATACACGGTACTTTAAACAGGTACTAACCCAGAATTCTAAGGCTATGACTAGGGCTTCCTAAAGTGAACCTTCTTCCTGTCAACCAGTGTAATTATTGAGAGGTCCTCCAAGGCAATGGCTGCCAACCATTTGTCTGTGACCACTGGTGCTCTGTGAGGGTGGAAAGGTTGCCGACCACTGGTTTAAGAATATTTTTGGAGCAGTGGTCGTCAACCCGTGATCCATGGACCACTTGTGCTCCATGAGATCCTAAAGGTTGGTGACTATTCTTCCAAGCATAGGTTCCAGCATGTGCAAAGGCTTTGTATGAAGAGTGAGCTGATTCATGAACCAGCAGGTATATTTATTTAATATATACAACACAGGCATGTGATCTAACCAGTGCATGGGTCTCCATTCAACCAACTGACACAAAGCAGCCAGGGCTGTAAATCACTTTACTATAGAAAATCATGGTCAGGTTGGTAATGGTAGTAGTAGCTCAGAAGGGACAGTGTGAGCCTGAGAACTGGCTTTTCTGCTGGGGCCACTGTGTGGGAGGTGGGTGTCACAACACAGAAGAGGGATAGAAGTTTTCATCTAGAGTTTGGGGAGAGGTAATAATTTTGCAGTGATCAAGGCCTTTAAAAATGAGTGGACCTGAGATTAACTGGAGGCTAAATAATTATTCAAACCAATGTGACTAGGGCTGGTAGATATCAACTTCTCTAAACACTTATCAGGATTTTTCATAGCCCTTGACGTGACCTGACTGTGGGAAGGTGCAGTCAGTTTTGTGGATTAGCTTAGAGCCTTGAGTGGCAATCTGTGAGACGCACTGGGCATGATGCAGGGGGACATCGGGGCTGGGACTTGAGGGGTGGTTACATGAGAGATGTGGAGAGCATTCTCTGAACAACAACACATGCCAAGTAATAACTCGTAGGCCAAGGAGATGACTATGGAGGCTGGGACTGAGAGAGTGCAGGTGTGAGCCAGATGTGGTAAAGAGTGATGTCCACTTGAAAAGGGAATGTGAGTTGATAGCCATGGCACCCTGATACTGACCTAAGAGTGAAGTCCATTTCTGGTGGTGTCTGAATGATCAAATAAGGTGAATTTTAGGGTAATTGCCTGTAAAAGGGGTGTTTGGGCACTACATTGAGTTACAGAGCTTAGATGCCATTTAACTAACCACCTGCCTTTTGTTGTTGGGGGTGACACACTGGTTAATACAAGTGATATTGCATACATCAGTGTTACCCAGACTTCAAAATCACCAAAGGCATGGGTATAGGAGAATTGTAAGAGGTAAGAGATTATGGAGATGGTGAACTATAATTTTGGGGGAATAGGTGATTAGAAAACAATTTGTCCTTACCACAGCAAATTTGCATTACCTTTGAAGTTATGCCTCTGGGAATGTGGCTGTGTTATTCAAAGAACTATTCTAACAGGTAGTGCAAAGCTATGGCCTCAGCACCTTGCAATTGGGGTCAAAAAGGTGAAGTGTGATGCCATGTATTTGGAGTCTTTGAGAAACAATCTGAGGGTATTGCCTGATAAGACCAGTATCAAATCACTCACACTATCTTTATGGCCAGCATCTCTCTTTATCCTATGGTTTTCACACCCACTCTGCTGAAAAATGTCAGTGTGGCATACATGGAGGTCCAGAGCTGAGGTATATTTCACCTACTCAAAAATGCCTTTATTATAGTTGGAAGACAAAATGTCAAATCACTCATTGGCCAATATTGGTTTATTTTGTATTGCTGACCTAGACATTTAATGAAAATCTGCATGACTTTTTGGTTGTAATTTTTTAACCTGCTGCCTGTATTATTGGCGAGGTCAATGATCACCCAGAAGAAGAGTCCTTTGTTGTGCTTCTGTGATCAATATGAATTATAGTCTCTGTTCATAGAATGTCTTACATACTGCAAAGAAGCCCTGAGCCATGATGTGTGAAATTTCACAGGCTGTTTTCAATTTGTTGTAACACTGTGAAATGCAAGTTATATTGGGACAAACACTGTTTTCCTAGTGAGTAGAAGAGACAGCAGTATATTGAATGAAAAATGCCTCTTCTAGCCGAAACCGGTTTGGCTTAGTGGTAGAGCGTCGGACTGCGGACTGAAAGGTCCCAGGTTCGATTCCGGTCAAGGGCATGTACATTGGTTGCGGGCACATTCCTGGTAGGGGGTGTGCAAGAGGCAGCTGGTCGATGTTTCTCTCTCATCGACGTTTCTAGCTCTCTATCTCTCTCCCTTCCTCTCTGTAAAAAAATCAATAAAATATATTAAAAAAAAGAAAGAAAAATGCCTCTTCTGACCATTACCCACAAATGACCCAGTCCTGAGGCTTGTTTGTTCTTTTTGTAGCTGAAGTGATTGGTTGCGAAAAGAATTTCATGGTTTTGGGGATTCCCTGGCACCGTCTATGGTGCTCACCTCAAGGTTATCACAACAAACAGGAAATCAAAGCTAGAAGAAGGATTGTCTCATAATTAGTCCCAGGTTGTGTGTTTTGGGACAATTTAGCATTCCTGATCATTCTGATGGCAGTAGTCTTTACTTCTGGACAATATTTGCTGCCACAGAGGCAACAATGATTCTCTCAGAAAATGAGGAGAGAGATGGTCATGTCTATAGAGAGGTGCCATCTTTATTTTCTAACAAGAGAGGGATATCTATGTTTTTATTTGGAACCACATTGTAAGGTGTATGTATAACTGACATGCAACAAAAAGCACTTTTCTAATGTGGACTATTTGGTGAGGTTGAACATAGGAATAAAGCTCAAAAGAATTACTTGTGCAAGAAGCTTCTCTGTTACCAATACCCATGGTGGGGCAAAAGTATGCTTACAGTTGTGAGTATGCAAAACACAGAATTCATTTTCTTAACCTAATATATAAAAACCCAGGGTCCATAACAGCCACAAGGACCAGATGTCCGACCACTATGTTAGGGAACTGAGGGAGCAGGTGGTGATTAATCAGTGGCAGCATTGACTAGCAAAGGGCTGGAAGGCAGACCTCCTGGTCCTTCTTTCTGGCCCTCAAACTCCAATCAAGCAGTGGTGGAGGCATGGCAGAACTGGGGCCTGGCTACCTTTGTAGTCCTGCAGGGTCTACCTCAAGAGGACAGGCCAGGCACCAATGGACCAGTTCTGCTGGTTTCCTGGAACTCGGCCTCAGGCACTGAGGCTGCTTCCCCTCTCTAAATGTGCAGCAGCCTTCCGTGACAGGGGACTTGTGGCAGCAAGGACTGGATTGGCAGAGGCAGGGCCTGTTGGAGGGTGCCCTATACTCCCCACATGGCCAGGTTGGCTGTGAGTGCTCCTGATGGCCCACAGGCGCTGCTTCAGCTTGGCCAGTTGGCTCAGCTTGGTGTGCACAGAAGCGCAAGCACCACCTGCATGCCACACCCCCACTTCTATCAGTCCCACCAGCCCCAAGATGTTTCTGGGAAGACCCCAACATCAGAACACACCTGGTTCCTGAGGAGGTGGATGGCACCACAGGCAACATTTGATGGCCAATATTGTGCCTACCACAGTTTGAATCGGGAAGAGAAAAGTGAAAAGGGACAACCACAACAAACCATTGAGACATACCAGGTGGGCTATATATATATTATTTAAGATTAAAAAATGTATTTTTTAAAATATACATTTTGTTGATATTTTACAGAGTGGAAGGGAGAGGGATAGAGAGTTAGAAACATCAATCAGCTGCCCCCTGCACACTTTCTATTGGGTTTGTGCCCACAACCAAAATACATGCCTTTGATCAGAATTGAACCTGGGACCCTTGAGTCCCTAGGCCAATGCTCTTTCCACTGAGCCAAACCGAATAGGGATAAAATAAAATACAAAATATATTATTTAACATTGATAGTATTACAGATGTCTCCCATTTTTTGTCTGTGTATATATTCTTTAGGGGATCTCTCCCAGTTCTCCCCACACCCCAATCCTGGGAGATCTGCCAGTCTGTTCCAGTTAACCAGGCCTCTGGCCCCATCTTGTCCTTCCCCAGGGCCACTTGCTTAAGCAAGTCACCTGTATTCACCTACTTAATTGTCTGGGATGCTAGCTCTCCTTGGCGTTTGAGAAAACTACATTGCCCAGAAAGGAATGCGACCACGTAGGTGGAGCTAAAGGGCACTTTTGTTTCAGTGCTTCCTGATGGGGCGGGACTTCCGCCTTCCTCCTCCTGGCGGGCATTTAGAACTCCAGGTTCTTCAGGGACTCACAGGTTCAGCACACTGGTCCTCAGAAGAAGGAGGCGGAGGAGGCTTAGGACCCAAGGGCCCGAGATTGGCGTCTCCGTGACTCCAGGCTCCTCTCTGCTCACAGCGACCCCGGAGCCCTCCCGCCTGGGGAGCGGCCTCTCAGGTCCCGCCGCCCGGTCCCGCACTCAGGAGGGTGAGTCCCTCCTGGGGACACGTGGGTGATGGGAAGAGGGTGAAAGGCGGCAGTGCCACCTTGTGAGGAGGCGATGGTGGGACTGAGCTGGAGAATTGGGAAACCCAGGCCCATTGTGGGTGTAAACTAAGGCAACAACGTGATGAGGAGTTTTACTTTCATTCTCAAACGCTGGGGCCACAGATGGTTGTGAAAAAAAGAGGGATACTGCCGAAACCTGTTTGGCCTTGGTCTTCGGACTGAAAGATCCCGGGTTCGATTCCGGTCAAGGGCATGTACCTTGGTTGTGGGGGAGTGTGCAGGATGAAGCTGATCAATGTTTCTCTCTCAATGTTTCTAACTCTATCTCAATTCCTGTCTGTGTAAAATCATTTATATATATATATATATATATATATATATATATATATATATATATATATATATATATATATATATATGTGTGTGTGTGTGTGTGTGTGTGTGTGTGTGTGTGTGTGTGTGTATATACATATATATATATTTTTTTATTTTTTTATTTACTTATTTATTTAGTTTTTTAAAAGAGGGACATTTTCTGAGGGACAGTTCTAATTTTTCCTGACATTGCTCAGAGGAAGAACAGACTAGCAGACAAAGGACAGCAGCTGTGGACTGGTAGGGGCAGTCATTTAAATAATACGGGAACTGGAAGAGTGAGCACTGAGGACTGAGCCCTGAGATCATACAGGCACCTGGAGGGCACCTGGCCTCAAGGCTGGGCAAGGGCACTGAACAGCTTCAGCCCATAGAACCTGAAGGTGTTTTCCAGGCTCTCAACAGAATATTTTCATTCCATGAATTCCTGCAAATGCAGAATTGATTAGGTTTGTGCAGCTTATTTTAGGGCATCACACACTTATGGCCTCTGAGATGGTAGAGTCTTGGGACTGTCAGCCGCTCTTGTAGCCCTTGGACCTGGGGACCTTTAGCTGACACTAAGCCCAGAATCCTAAGGCCAGTACTAGGGCTACATGAAGTGGACCTTGCTTTTGGCAACCAGGGTAATGAGTAGGAGGTCCTACAGGGTGTAGGTTCTAGAATGGGCCAAGTCTTGGAGCGAAGAGTTAGCTGATTCTGAACTCCGCAGGTATTTAAAAATATATATATTTAAGCCCTCTTGTAGCATATACATTTCATCTGCATTGTTTACATTCTCCAGTACCCTTTTTTGAGGTTTAAGCATTGAATAATACATTAAGTGAAATCTAGATTTATAATATTTGTTACTCTTTCTGGTATAAATACTCTCATCATTGTCATTTGCAAACTACTAAAATGATGGCACTGAACATAAACATGTTAAGATATATCAGTAGCACATTATTATATTTTATTTAAATATGCTGATATAGTATGTACAAATATGCTCAAGAAGTCTCATAATAAAATAAAATTATTGGGAACTGTCAATTTTTAAAACTTTATTAAAGTATGATATAAGTGTATTTGATTTAAAGTATATGTTTTTAAGCATATGCTTTTCTGTTTCCATGCATTCCTGCGTTGCTGAAACACATATTCTCTGCCCTTATCAGTTGCAGTGTGAGGAGTATGTCCTGAGGTCCCCTGCCAAGCCCTACCAGGTAGGGGGCTTGGCCTCAGGTCCTTTGGCCTGGTGCCAGAGTGGGGGTGTGGTCTGAGGTCCCATGTCAAGCCCTGCCAAGTGGGAGGCATGGCCTCAGGTCCCCTGGCCCAGTGCTAGGGCAGGGGGGTGCAGCCTGAGGTCCCTGTGAATCTGTATTGAGCACGGGGTGTGGTCTGAGGTCCCCCATCTAGCCCTGCTGGGTCGGAGGCAAAGCCTAAGGTCCACCAGCCTGGCACCAAGGAAGGGATGCAGCCTGAGGTCCCCAGTCAAGTCCCATGGGGTTAGTGGGGACACAGACTCAGGTCCCTGCTGATTGCTCCTTAAGGCTCATTACAGGACCCTGGCTTCCACTGTGGGTGCAGCCATCTTTGTTATGGAAACCCCCGCCTCCTCTGTGGGCACCACCATCTTTGTGGAATAGTCAATTTGCACATTTCCTCCTTATTATATAGGATAGATAATCTGCTATAGGGGCCCTGTGCAGAGTAAACGGGAGGTTCATGGCCAACTTGCCATGCCCATGCATACAGAAAAGGACACACCAGTATTACAATGGCAAAGGCCCCTTATGCCCTTTTTATGTGCGGGCACAATCCCTCAGCAGTAGCACTATATATACTGCATTAGAGCACACTCATACAACCTGTTTGTGTTCATTTAACTTGAGCACCACTGATTGGCATGAGACCTCTTTTGTTTGAGTGTGTAAATATGCTGCCACTGACCAGCCAGGTTGGGGCTGCTCCGTTTGTAATAAACCATCAACCACCTGTAGTCACCCAGGGGTTCTTCCAAATTCCTGCACCAGATGGCTCAAGTCCCTGACGGAGGAACTTGTCACAAACACCTGTTTTTCTCTTCATAGTGTGATATTTTCATATGGAAAGCAAGAAATGGGCCTCTGGGGGTGGTTCAATTGGTTGATCATGCTCCCATGCACAGAAATGTTTCCAGTTCCAGTCCCAGTGAGGGCACACAGTAGGGGGCATGTCAGCTCGGTCCTCAGTGTGGGTCCTTGCAGAAGCCAGCCAATCAGTGATTTTCTCTTTCTGTCTTTTTAAAAATCAATTTATAATGTATATAAATCTGTTATTATTTGTGATCTTCAGGAATAATTGAAACAATCATTTTTACCTCAATGAGCATTCTAAGCATCATAGAACCTGAAATAATATCTTAAAACTAGAGATCTATTGAAGACAACACATGCAAATTATGAGTCTTGTAATTTTCTAGTGTGACTGGGTTGCAATGATCAGTCAGTGCTTGGGATCCTAATGCCAACTGTTCTAAAAATGTAAGCTACCAAAAGGGCAATGCATTGTTACCATTCTCTGATATTCCTATTTAAGTCCAAGCCTTCAGTAATGCATTAAGTGAGGTCTACATTGGTCATCTTTAATATCACTGGTGTAAATACTCTCATCATTTGAGGTTCAAACAGTCAAAATGATGGAATTAAACATGGACGAGATATGATATTTCAGTAACACATCATTATATTTTATTTCAAATATGCTGACATAGCAATATGAAATATGCCCAAGAACTTTCATAATAAGAGTAAAATTATTGGGAAACATCAAGTTTAAACATTTTTAAAAATTTGATTTAAGTAGAATTAATTTAAAATATACATTCAAAAAAAAAAGAAGGAAACATGCTCTTTTGGTGTTTCCCTGTATGTTGTGTCACTGAAACCAAGTTTCTCAGGCCCTTATCGGTGCTTTGTTTTTGTCATAAAAAATAACTGATGCAGAAATACAGTCTACCTTTCAAACAGCTGACTTGAAATTTATTCAATGTGAAAAAGATACAAATTTAACACTATGAACCCTATTCCAGCCTTACACTACTATCTATCATCATGATTTGTTGTTGTTGTTGTTGTTGTTGTTGTTGTTTGTATCTATTCGCAGGTTCATTATTGGATTATTTTACTTAAAATTCCACATATGTTTGACCATGCAGTGAGTCAAAAAAGCATCTCAATAATGCCAAGGTTACAAGTTCCATCCCTGGTCAAGGTGACTATTAAGAACCAAACACAAATGTATAAAAAAATGGAAGAAAAAATGGATGTCTCTTTCTTTCTCTCTCTCTCTCTCTCTCTCTCTCTCTCTCTCTCTCTCTGTCTCTCTGTCTCTCTGTCTCTCTCTCTCTCTCCATATCTTTTTTTTCCCCTCACCCTCTAAAATATATATACAATTAGTCCACACACTTGTGAACACCAGCACAGGCCAGGGCCCGTGGTGACCAGCAGCCGGGGTTCCCGTGAGGGCAGAGTGGGCAGTGACCCAGAGACTGTATGGGAGCCACCATTGCTGTCAATGTAGCAGGTGGGGAACCAGGGCTGAGCTGCACACTCACCCCCAGGGGATGATGGCAACAGTGTGATCTCTGTGACTAAAAGCACCAGGAGAATTATTATCCTCCAGGACAGGCCCTTGTGGTCCCTGCACCTTCCAGCTGGATGTGGACAATGACCTCTTTCACATTCAGGGGGATGAAGTGTCCCGATTCCTCTCAGGTATCAAGGCTGTGAACAGAACAGGGTCCAGGGAATCTGCCAGAAAGAATTGGTGCTGGGCCATGTGTGTGGCTCTGAGGCTCTCCATAGTCCAGGCTGGTGGCTGCTCTGTTCTTTGGGGCCTTGGTGAGTGGCAAACGGAGCAAGCTGTGCTGCAGGTGTCCCTGGGGTCATGACCTGGGAGTCAGCATGTGCCCCAAGAAAAATGTGACCTAGGCAGGGCCAGCCTAGTCCACTAATGAAATGCTCCAGCCATTGCTCTGCCCAGAGGGGGAGAGAGCTGTCTCTGCAGAGGCTGATTCCCTCTCTGCCCAGCAGGTGGGGCTGCAGGCTGCTGAGCCAGGTGGTCCCCTGCTGGGTTACAAGTATTTTCAAGTTTAGCCACTAAAGGATGTTTTAGATATTTATCAATCCAGAGAGAGAAAGTGTCCCTGATCTTTCCTTCCTGGGTAAGCATCCCAATGCTGCATTGAGACTGGTCTACTGCCTGCACTGCCCACCACTCTACACTCTTTCCTGGCTGTGCCTGGAATGTTTCCACTAAAGGTGAGATATGCTCCTCAAGTGAGTTGATGTACCCTGAATTCTGAGCATAGTGTGCTGCTGGGGTGTGTGGGTGAAGGAGCAGAGAGGTGGGGGTCTGGGACAGGGCTGCACAGGGGCAGGGTCCTTGAGTGGGTGGGCTGAGGGAAGGCTCTAGGGATGAGAATTTGAATCAGACTGGATGTAGAGGCAGCAGCCAATTGCATGCAGAGGTGAGACCTGTAAGTACCAAGGACATGGACACTGTTGACCCCAACTGTTCCAGACTCCAGAGGTATAGAGGCCCCTTCCCTTAGGAGCTGGTGTTCTAGTGGAGGACAGCTCACAGACAATGAAAAGCATAACCATGAGAGGTGACTGGAGCTCAGGCATAAGGTAAAGCCAGTGGTGGTTAGTGGGGGCCTCCCTGAGAAAATCTGAGCAGGCATGGTAGAGTCCAGTTGGAAAGCCTGCTAGCAGATTTCACCCCCAATTCCCCCCATTTGGGAGGTGAAGGGAGGTCACTGTGGCTACTTTGGACAACTGAAATTAGAAAGGGGGTCCCGGCTGGCGTGTGGGTTCCGTGGCAGGACTTGACCTTCTCCTCAGGAGGCCTCACCGTTTGCCTCAGCTCCAGGCTGCCTTCAGAAAAGCTGATGGGTAGCCCCTTCTGAAAAATCATTGCCAGAGGGGAATTCACAGTCCTGAATGCACATAAAGAATCCAGGGGCTTAACCATGTTTGCTTATTTATGAGTAAAGGTGCATCTGGAAGGTGCTTCAGTTTATTCACCACAAGGATAGTTCTCCAGAGGCAAATGACAAAATGTATAAGGAAACAGTGATGGTCAGCTTCCACAGAACTTCAAAATATTGGCTGGAGGACACAGTAATGGGGCAGGATATGCAATAGATGAAATACTATGTGAGATCCTGAGGAGCCTTAGACATTTACAAAAAGCTGTCTCAGGAAATCATCTTTTAAATCCCAGCACCAGCCTCCATGTGACCTCCAGAGGAGTCTCTGCTTTAAGAAAGACTGCAAGTTGGCTGACTCATGCCTCCTGTGTCACTGGCCATATTTATAGGCATTAAAACATGGTTTTCACTGGGGAAGGCACAGTTTCTAGTTCACCATGGACTCTGCTCACTCCAGTGTCTAAAGTTATGTTGGAATCCCTCAGAAACAGCTTCTCCCATGGGAAAGTTAATTTTTATCACTCAAAGACTAACCTAAGTTAAAAAAATAAAGAGATGACTTCGATCAGCAACCAACAGATTTAAGGGCTTAAATAAAACAAGGTGGGGATCATGACTATGACATTCATAGTGTGTGTTTTTTTTGTTGTTTTTCTTTTCAGAAATCTGTGATATGTTTCTTTTATCCTCTTACATGAAAGGAGACAGACTTCCACTGAGTTTAGGTGATTCTAACAACTGTTCTAGAGATATAGTTTTAGATTTAAACATATGTACTTATGTACTTGAAACATAAACAGTTTATTTTTTTTAATTCTGTCCCAGGGAATTATTTATTAATTTGATGGAGGGAGGGAAGGAGGGAAAGAGGAGAGAGAAAGAGGGAGGTAGAGGGAGAGAGACAGATAAAGAAAATAAAAGCCGAAACTCATTTAGAGTGTCAGCCTCTGGACTGAAAGGTCCCAGGTTCAATTCTGCTCCAGGCCATGTACCTTGGTTGTGGGCACATCCCCAGTAGGAGGTGTGCAGGAGGCAGCTGACCGATGATTCTCTCTCATCGATCTTTCTAACTCTCACTTCCTCTCTGTAAAAAAAAAAAAAATCAATATATTTTAAAAAATAAAATAAAAAAGAAGCATAATAGAAAAAGGAATCATGGATCAATTGCCTCCTCTTTGCTTTGTGAACAGAATTTAATTTACAAACTAGTTAGTTAAGTGCCCTTAGCATGAATCAAACAAGACATCAGTTTTTGGGGTGTGCTTTACAGGAGGATGCTCCAATCCACTGAGCCTCCTGAGCACCTTAATTCTATTTTTTTTTAACTTTTTAAAAAAGTTCTTTATCCTTTAAAGTATTACTTAAGTTTCCTTTCCGCCCCATTGACCTCTCCCTGGCCACCCCACCCCCCTACTGTCTGTGTACATTGGTTATGCTCATATGCATGCATGCAAGTCCTTTGGTTGATCTCTTTCTTATCACCTCCCCACACCACTCCTGCCTTCCCTCACAGGTTAGACAGTCTGTTTGAAGCTTCTATGAATTTGGTTCTATTTTTATTAATCAGTGTATATTGTTCATTATATTTCACAAATGACTAAGATCATGTGATATTTATCTTTCTCTGATTGGCTTATTTCTGTTAGCATAATGCTCTCCAGTTCCATCCATGCTTTTGCAAATGGTAAGAATTCTTTATTTTTTACAACGGTGTAGTATTCCATTGTGTAGATGTTCCACAGTTTTCTAATTCACTCATTTGCTTATGGGCACTTAGGTGGTTTCAGAATCTTAGCTATGGTAAATTGTGCTGCTATGAACATAGGGGTGACTATATCCTTTCTGATTGGTGTTTCTGGTTTCTTGGGATATAGTCCTAGAAGTGGGATCACTGGGTCAAATGGTTGCTCCATTTCTAACTTTTGAGGAAACTCCATGCTGTTCTCTAAAGCAGCTGCAACATTGTGCATTCCCACCTGCAATGCAAGAGGGTTCCTTTTTCTCTGCGTTCTCACCAGCACTTGTTGTTTGTTGATTTGTTGAGGATAGCTATTCTGTCAGGTGTGAGATGGTACCTCATTGTCATTTTGGTTTTCATCTCTTGGATAATTAGTGACTTTGAGCATGTTTGCTTATGTCCCTTGGCTTTCTGTATGTTCTCTTTGGAGAGTGTCTATTTAGCTTCTTTGCCCAGTTTTTGATTGGATTGTTTATCTTCCTTTTGTTAAGTTGTATGTGTTCCCTATAAACATTGGAGATTGGGCCCTTATGAGAGATAACATTGGCAAATATGTTCTTCCATGCAGTGGGCTTTCTTGTTTTTTTTTTTTAATTTATATTTTTATTGATTTCAGAGAGGAAGGGAGAGGGATTAAGAGAGAGAAACATCAGTGACAAGAGAATCATTGATCTGCTGCCTACCAAACCTGGTCATGTACCCTTGACTGGAATCAAACCCAATGCTCTTAAGTTTGCAGGCTGACACCATCCACTGAGCCAAACCAGCTAAGACTTTCTTGTTGTTTTGTTGATGGTTTCTTTTGCTATGCAGAAACTTTTTTATTTTGATGTACTTCCATTTGTCTATTTTCTCCTTAGTTTCCATTGCCTTAGGTAGTAGCTGTATAAGCACCTTAATTCTTAATGTTTCCTTTTAGAGATTACATTAATATGACTCAGTATTTGTGGGGTCCCAAACTTTCTGTGCTTTGGAAGGCACATGATAATGGCAGAAAATCTCTCTTTGTCCAATATTGGCTTCTTTTGCATTTGCTAACTAATGAATTGAAAGAAAGTCTGCATGACTCAGGGCATCCAGGTAGACGTGTTCTCTGACCTGGACTGAAACCAGTGAGCTTTTAGGGCAAGGGATACTGCCCAAACAACAGAAGTGCAATGTTCAGGAAAGAGATTAAACTTGTGTTATTATTTACTAACTATTGTATTAATTTCCATACCAACAACTCTAAACCTACTTTAATACACCCTAAACTTACCTCCTGCCCTTCTTTGTGCCTTCCCCGGCTCTAAATACAACCACTCATTTTCCTTTCATGAATAGATTAGTTTATATTTTTCATAATACTAAAGAATATAATTTGTGTAAGCCTTAACAAATATTGAATTCTTTCATGCTACACAATTATTTTACTATTGAACACTAATTTTTTACATGTATGTATATATATATATATATATATATATATATATATATATATATATATATATATATAAAATTGATTTTTTACAGTGAGGAAGAGAGAGGGATAGAGAGTTAGAAACATCAATGAGATAGAAACATCGATCAGCTGCCTCCTGCATACCTCCTACTGGTGATGTGCCCACAACCAAAGTATATGCTCTTGACCAGAATCGAACCTGGGACCTTTCAGTCCGCAGGCCGATGCTCTATCCACTGAGCCAAACCAGTTTCAGCTGAACACTAATTCTTATGTGAAAAGTTTATTATTCTTTCTTGCTGAGTAGTATTATGTTCTGTCAATAACCACTTTATCTTTTGATCTTACTATGGTTTTTTGTTTGTTTGTTTGTTTGTTTGTTTTTTATCTCCAGGTTTGGGGTATTATAAATAAATTTTCAGGGAATATTGGGTTCAGTTCTTTATATAAATGTATGTTTTACTTATCTAACTGTTGTAGTGTAGGTGAGGGTTTTGCTTTTTAAGACATGCAGAACTGTAACTGAAATGGTTATTCCCTTTGCCCTTCCAAATACCCACAATCATGAAAATTTTAGTTTTTTTTTTATCCCTGTGAGCTCATGCATTATTTAGTATTTTTAAATTGCAGGCCTGAAAATCAGCATAGTGTTAACTTGTTTTGTTTTAAATCCATTCCCTTAATACATTTTTTTAAAATATATATTTTATTGATTTTTTTGCAAAGAGGAAGAGAGAAATAGAGTGTTAGAAACCTCAATCAGGTGCCTTCTGCACACCCCCTACTGTGGATGTGTCCGTAATCAAGGTACATGCCCTTGACTGGAATCGAACCTGGGACCTTTCAGTCTGCACGCCGATGCTTATCCACTGAGCCAAACCAGTTTCGGCCCCCTAACACATTTTTATGGTGAGCATTTCTTTATGCATTTTTTTACACTGCCTTTATCTCTTTGGTTGAAAAGTCTGGTCAGAAAATTTTGCCTATTTTTAAAATGAGTTAATGATTTATACTATAGGCAGATAATTTAGCATCTAAGAAATCTAATTTCTTTCATCATCCCAGCTTTAATAAGTGTACCCTCAAAATATTCTGAACTAATGTTGTAAAATTTTTTTCTGTATGAAGTCAAGAACTCACATACCTTAGGCAAACGTGAAGCACACCTGTTTTAGGCTGGTTATGCCTGGAACATCCTCTGGAAAGACAGGTCATGACATGACTTTGCTTACAAGCCTTGGGAGAAAATGTGATGGCCCACAGTCACTTTGATCTTGGTGAATCAAATCAATCTTAACACTTCGTTTTTAAAGTATTTTATTGAATTTTTAGAGAGAAAGGGAGAGGGGAGAAACATCATTGATGAGAAGAATCATTGAACAACTGCCTCCTGCATTCCCCCTCCTAGAATGGAGCTGCCAACCTGGCCATGTGCCTCGACCTGATATGGAACCAATGATAACTTGGTTCCTAGGTACATGCACCACCACTGAGCTACACTGACAGTGCACACTATTCTTTTGTTGTAGTTGTTGACTCTATTACAGATCTTCCCAGTTTTCCCCATACCACTCCCTCCTTTTCCCCCTCTACCCTGCTGCCACCTCTTCTAGGCCCTCACCACATATTGTCTATGTCCATGGACTATGCATGTATGTATGTACAGTATTAAATTTCTTCATTGATTTTATAGAGTTGAAGGGAGAGGGAGAGCTAAAAACATGAATGATGAGAGAGAATCATTGATTAGCTGCCTCCTGCATGACTCCACCCCCACACTGGGAATTGAACCTGCAAGCCATGTTATGCCCTGAACAGGGAAAGAACCACGACTTCTTGGTTCATAGGTTAATGAATAACCATTGAGACACACCAGCTGGATTTCATTATTTAAAAAAAGTAAACGTGTAGTTTACATCATTGATACTATCACTAATGTCTCCAATTTTCCCCTGTGTGTATTTCCTCAGTGGATCTCTTGCAGTCCTACTACTGCAAGATCTGTTTGTCTTTGGCAATTAGTCAAGCCTATGGACGCACCTTGTCCCTCCCCAGCCATCACTCACTCTGCCACAACACTTGTATCCACTTAATTCATTGGTTGGGTTTCTAGCTAGGCTCGGCTGTTTAGAAAACTACATTACCCAGAAAGAACTGCACAAGTGTGGGTGGAGCCAAAGGGAATAATGATGTGCACATCCAGTTAGGGCGGGACTTATGCCTTCCTCCTCCAGGTGGTGATTTTTACATTTTAGGTTTTTCTTCACAGATTCTCAGGCTTTAGGGAACTAGTCTGGAGTAGGAAGAGGCCTGGGGTCAGCTTCCTGTGGTGCAGGGTGTGTCTGAGGCACTGGGACCCCAACAGCTCAAGATTGGCTTCTCTCTGCTTCCCGGTTCCTCTCTGCTCACAGCTTTCCCCCAGCCTGACCCCACAGAACCTTCCAGCCTGGGGAGCGGGCCTCTCAGGTCCAATGCTAAGGATGAGTCCCTCCTGATGACACATGGGTGATGGGGAAGCCGGTGGAAGGCGCAGTGCCACTTTGTAAGGACGTGATGGTGATACTTAGCAGGGAGGATTGAGAAACCCTGGCCTGTTCTGGGTGTAAAGGCAACAGTGAGATGAGGTGTGGTTTTGCATGAGGAGTTTTGCTTTCACTCTTAGAACACTGGAACCATAGATGGTTGTGGGGAAAAAAAGAGGGACATTTTATGAGGAAGGGTTAAAGCTTTTCCTAACATTGCTCAGTGGACGAATAGACTAGAAGACAGAGGACAGCAGCTGTGGACAGGAAGGGGAAGTCCTGTAAATGATAAGGGAACTGGAAGAGTGAGCACTGAGGACTGAGATCATACAGGCACCTAGAGTGCACCTGGCCTCTGGGCTGGGCAAGGGCACTGAGCAGCCTGAACGCATAGAGCATGGTGGTTGCCAGGCTCTCAACAGACCATAATCTTTTCACAAAATCCTGTAAATGTAGAATTGATTATGTATACGGGTTTGTGGAACTTATTTCAGCACCTCACACACTTGTGGCCCGTGAGATAGTAGGGTTGTGGGACTATCACTGCTCTTGTATTCCTTGGACCTGGGCACTTTGAACAGACACTAAGCCCAGAATCCTAAGGCCAGAAGTAGGGGTTCATGATGTGGACCTTGTTTCTGACAACCAGTGTAGTCAGTATGAGGTCCTCCACACATAGGTTCCAGAATGTGCAAAGAGTAAAGAGAGCTGAATCAGGAACCTGCAGGGTATGTCTATAAAAATACATATATAGCCGAAACTGGTTTGGCTCAGTGGATAGAGCGTCGGCCTATAGACTGAAAGGTCCCAGGTTTGATTCCGGTCAAGGGTATGTGTACTTTGGTTGCGGGCACATCCCTGGTGGGAGGTGTGCAGGAGGCAGTTGGTCGATGTATCTCTCTCATTAATGTTTCTAGCTCTCTATCCCTCTCCCCTCCTTTCTGTGAAAAATCAATAAAATATATTAAAAAATACATATATATTTTTATTGATGTTAGACGTAGAAAGGATGGGGGCAGGGGGGAGTGAGAGAGACAGAGCAACAGGGATGAGCAAAAAATAGGTATTGGTTGCCTCCTGCAAATATCTACTGTGGATCCAGCCCACAACCCAGGCATGTGACCTCATACCAGTGCATGGGTCTATGTTCAACAAAATGAGATACATAATCTAGGACAGTATATCACTTTAATACAGGGAATCATGGTCAGGTTGGTAATGATAGTTAGTAGTTCAGAAGGCAAAGTGTGAGCCTGAGGACTAACTTTCTTCCTGGGGCCACTGTTTGTGAGAAGTGGGTGTCACAACACAGCACAGGGACAGAAATTGTCATGTAGAGTGTGGGTAAAAGATAATTGTATAGCAGTGGCCAAAACCTTTAAAAGATGAGTGGACCTGAGATTAGTCGAGGTCAAAGAGTAATTTAAATAAAATGAGACGAAGGGGAGTAAATATCAACTTTTCTAAACTTTCACCAGGATTTTCTTGTGACTCCTGTTGTGCCCTGGCTGTGGGGAGTTGCAGTCAGTGTTGTGGATTAGCTAGAAGGCTTGAGTGGTCATCTGTGAGACTCACTGGGAATGGTTCAGGGCTGGGACTTGAGTGAAGGTTAAGTGAGAGTTGTTGGCTGTGACTAATGAATGAACATTAACTGCAGCAAAGAGGAGATGGGCTATAGATATTTGAGATCTGATTGTTGTTCTTAATAGTTGAGGTTGAAAGAAATAAACCAGGGGTCTTCAAACTACAGCCGGCGGGCCACATGCAGCCCCCAGGGGAGTCTGATCCTGCCCGCCAGGTTTTTTGGGCAGTGAGCACAGCCAAGGTGTTACAGTAGGAATTAGTAGTTCATATAGTCCGGCCCTCCAGCTCTCTGAGGGACCGTGATCTGGCCCCCACTTTAAAAAGTTTGAGGACCCCGGAAATAAACAGTCATGGAGAGAGGCCTACATAGCAGGAATCAAGGCTGTGTCTATGAGTGTGGACTATCAGAGTCTGAGCAGTGCTTGATCCTGATTCAATATGGCAATCATCCTCTGTACCAGACATGCTGACTAATAAAAGGCCAGGAGATGCTGATAGGGTCTGGGGCTGGGGAAGTGCAGGTTTTAGAGAGTTGTGGTAGAAAGAGTGATGTGCACGCAGAAAGGGAATGTGAATTCATGGCCACAGCACCATGACATTGACATGAGTGACTGAAGAAAGAGTCTATTTCAGTGGTTCCTAGATGTAACAATAAGGTAAGAGAAAACTAGATTTTGGAGATGGTGAACTATAATTTTGGAAAAGAAGGTTATTAGGAAAAAATTTATCCACAATACAGCATATTTGCATTTCCATTGACATAGTGCCTCTGGGAAGGAAGCTGTGTGAGATGAGTGTTGTTCAAGGAACTATGTGCAGCAGGTAATACAAAGCAATCGCCTCACCAATTGGGATTGGGATCAAAAGGGTGACGTGTGATGCTATGTTTTTAGTGTCTTAGAGGAATAATCTGAAGGACTACAATGCTATTTCCTGAGAAAACAGTATGAAATCACTCACACTGTCTTTATGGCCAATATCCCTCACTAACCTATGCTTTTGACACCCAATCTATCGATAAGAGGCAGTGTGGCCTACATGGGAGAGCCCAAGCTCAGGTATCTTCTATCTACTCAACTGCCCTAATTGTTGTTGGAAGAAAAATATCAACACGAATATAAGAAGGCAGTTTCTTTCATGGAATGAAGGCCTGGCATTTTCTCAAATGTGAAGAGTGGAAAGAGCAGATGGATTTGGAGGGTGGGTAGTAGTGGGTATAATATTGGGAGTGACTCTGATCATGAGTTGTACTGTCCCCATTATGACAGGATGTGAACTTTGAGGACATGGTCATTACCTTCTCTCAGGAGGAATAGGGGTTCCTTGATGAGGCTCAGAGACTTTTGTACTGCAATGTCATGCTGGAAGTGTTTGCACTTGTATCATCTGAAGGTAAGATCTTCATGTTGTCCAGTGTCCTGAGGTGATGATTTCTCTTCCTTTATTCCTGAAGCATAGCTTTCTCTCTCCCACAGCTAGAACATTGCCTCTGCTACAGTAATTTCCCCCACTGTCCTGTCAAATGTGCTGTGGCTGCCAGCCTAGTCAAAGGACTCCACGATCATCCATAACACCTGTTATCTCAAAAAGTACATTAAGTGTTAGGGAGTCAGGTGTCTTGCAGTGAGCTTAATGGGTCTCAGTTTGCACTTTCTCTTCATGGGAAACTAACAGTGTCCACATGCATGGCTTCAACTTCAACACTCTTTCTCTAGGTAAGGGTTCTTTGTGGCAGCTTCTACCATGTTACAGTTTTTATCAACATGAACCATGGGCTGTTCTTGTAAGGCCCCCATTCAAATGCTGTAATATTTTCTTCCCTGAATACTATAGCAAGCTGTGTGGCTCACGCCCAGTGCTGACTGCTCACTACTTCATCACCTGTACCTCTGCACTGGTACCTCTGCAGTATTCTGCAACATTGGCTTGCACATGTGTTATGAGTTGCACTTACATATGTGCTAAAGAATTTTCAAAACTTACTACTCCTTTATTGATTTTTACTTGAAGTAAGATGGGACCAACCTCTTTCCCATCTCTCTCGGTCCCCAACAGATAAGTCATGGTGAATGCTGTTAGGTAAAGGATGAGCTGGAGATCCATATTCTAATCCATATGGTGCTTCCCATGTTTGTATCATACTTCTGTTGAGACCTCCGTGTCTTGGGATTTTCATTAGCCCAAAAAAGTCACAAGAGCCTCTTTTTTTTTAAGAGCCTCTTATTCATTCTTCCTGCACATCTTTTATATTCAAATAATTTCATGGAACCAACGTGTAATGTGTAACACACTTTTACAATGAGACTTCCCCCTGTCACACAGTCATTATTCATTTTCTCACCATTTCTCACTTTTCAGGTTGCTGGCATAAAATGGATGATGAGGAGTCCTGTTCTGAGCATAGTGTATCTATACAAGGAGAGTCACAGGACAGGGCTTCTAAGACAGCTCCAGCCACCCAGAGGACCCTTCTGTGTAAGTGGTGTTTCTCTGTGTTACAACATATTTTTCACCTAACTGGTTCACATTCAACGTACTTTGAGCAGAAAGCCTTCTGTAGTGATACATGTGTTGGAGACTTATGTTTCAGTGCATACCCTCACCAGCACCAGAGGAATGAATGTGGAGAGGAGGCCTGGAAACAAGGTATGGACAGGGCATCCTATATGAGCAGGTACAGCTTCTGCTTATCCATGGTGCCTTCAACTAGCAGGGAGATTGGGGAAGATTTGCACTTTACCTTGGAGCTTCACCAGCACCAGGCCACTCAACATCAAGGAGCTACACTGTGATAGTGAGGTTTTACAGGAATTTCCTGATTGTAAAAGTGATCACCAGTGTGGTGACTGTGAAAATGCTGCAAGCCACATCCTGAAAGCTGTTCAATGTCAAGGTGAATTTTCTGGAGAAGTGATTTATGAGTGTAAGAGATGTAGGAAAGTATTTAGACGATTCTTTAACCTCATTGGACATAAGAGAGTTCATCCTGGAAAAGAGATGTATGAGTGTAGTGAATGTGGGGTTTTGTTCCGTCGAAGAGCTCACCTCACTGTACACCTTGGACTTCACACTGGAGAGAAGCCATATGAGCATACTGAATGTGGGAAGTCTTTTATACAAAAATGTAACCTTATTAAACATCAGAGAATTTACACTGGAGAGAAGCAATATGAGTGTAATGAATGTGGGAAGTCTTTTAGCCAAAAATCAATTCTTATTACACACCAGAAAGTTCACACTGGAGAGGAGCCATATGAGCGTACTGAATGTGGGAAGTTCTTCAGTCAAAAAAGTACATTAATTAAACACCAGAGAGTTCACACTGGAGAAAAGCCATACGAATGGTAATGAATGTGGGAAGCCCATAAGCCAAAAATCTAGTCTTATTAATCATCTGAAAGTTCACACTGGAGAAGAGTGTTAAATGTGCAGGAATATTTTATTTTATTCACTTAGAATAACACAAAAGGTGACTGTTTGAGACCTATTTTTTTTTTATATCTTAAACTTTTTAATGGAACATACAGTGTACTATATTCCTCATGTGTTTCCAGTACAAGTAAGGATTGAAGGACATGCCCAGAACTACTACCTGATACATTTGTAGCTGAAGAGACTTTTTTATTGAATTATGCTTTTATGAATTCTTTTACTTTCTAATTCACCAACCTGTAAATTGCTTACTGAACTCTGTCTGGTTTATGATTTTTTAGTAAGGATATTTTTCTCTAGTACCTTAATTTTTTTATTTTATTTTTTATTTTCACTTCTAGGGATGATTGTCAAGCACAATTATGATACATCATCATAGAGTTAACAGCTATTGTTTGGAGTTAACAGATATTGTTTGAATCCCAACCTTTCTGTGCTTTTGGAGGGACAGCATAATAACAGAAAATTACGCTTTGACCAATATTGGCTTATAGTGCATTGCTGCCCAAGGCCTTGAAAGAAAGACTACTTGACTTTGTGGTTCCAGTTTTGCATGTTTGATCACTGCACAAATGGGGATGTAGGAGGCATCTGATTTCTTCTCTCTCTCTCATATTGATGTCACTCTCAATATCTCTCTTCTTCTCCCCCTTTTCTCGCTCTCTCTCTCTTGTTCTCTCTCTCGCTCGCTCTCTCGCTCTCTCTCTCTCTCTCTCTCAAAATATTCTCAGATGAGGATTATCAAAAAATCCAAACATTCACTCTGGTGCCCTGAGATGAGGTCTCTGCCTGTACAGCCTAACTTTATTCACTCTTTCATGCCTTTGCCTGGGACATTCCCACTATAGCTGGGCACACTGTGCCCTTCCCAGGGTTCGGAAGAGAGGAGGCCCAGTCAAAGCACGGGGGGAATTGGGATTCTGTGTCTGTCTGAGATGTGCTGGCCAGGGCTCTCCTATTTCCATCCAGAGTGCATCTCCCCACCCCCTAGGCACCTTCCTGCTGCAAATGAACCCACTTCTGTATCTGGGAGAAGCCCGTTGGTGCTTTGGACCCCAAAATCAGTTCATCTTTAGAGGCCTGCCTCCAACAACCCACTCACACCCCTGAGACCCTCTTGTACTTAAGTTTCTTTTCCATTTTAGGGATTATTTTGCTCTTTGATTTTATCACAAATAAAGCACTCCTCTCCTCTCCCCCTTACCCAAACAGTCCTGGAGGTAGCGTGCATGCTACAGGAGATGGTGCTGTATATTTTGAGTGGTGAGAACAAGCTGCAATACAAGCATTTCCAGAAGGAGAGGGTTTGTCTCAATATAAGTCCACGTTCTGAGGTTGAGATGTGGTTGGTATAACCCCTCCCTAAGTTTTTCCTTTGCATAGAAGACCTCAAATGAGGCGATAGTTTTTGGATTATGGGGAATAGTGTGCTGCCAGGGTATGTGGTTGAGGGGCAGAGAGGTTGGGTTCCTGTGAACATCCTTTTGCCACCTCATCGGCCAGGTTGTTTGAGTGGGTGGGCTGAGGGAAGCTTTAGGGATGAGAACTTGGATCAGGTTGGATGGAGGGTCAGCAGCCATGGGTGAGCATAATGGACAAATATAAAGACCGAAGCTGTAGATACTGTTAAGCCCAACTGTTTCAGGTGGTATAAATGCAGAGTCCTCTGTCCTTGGGAACTGGCATCTAGTGGAAGACAGTCCACAAAGAATGGAGGACAGTCCACAAATCCTGCTGTGACTGGTAACAGCAGTATGGGGGAAGGTGAAACTAGAGTTGGTCAGTGGGGATTTCACTGAAGAGTTCTGTGAAGGGCTGGCAGGCTCCAGGTGGTACCCTGCAGGGAGCATGCCCTGTGCATTTGCAAGCTGTATGGAAATCTGGCTGCTTTGAACATCAAGGATCAGAAAGTGGTAAAAATAAATAAATAAATAAAAAATAAAAATGGTGGCCAATTAAGCAGTAGTATTGTGAATCTCATCCTGAGCCCGATTAAAAATACAACTAAATCAAAGAACATCCACTTGTATTAACAAATTAGATGCAGTTGAGCAAACCATTTACAACTCGGAAGGGCAGATGAGAATGTCAAGAACTGGGAAGTGGACTTTCCAGGGACAGCAAGCCAGTGGGTCAAGAGGGTGAGCAGAATGCAGTGTTGCACCAAAGCTGTTTCCCTCACGAGGTGGGTAACATCCAAATGCATAATGGAAAAGCCACAGGGCAGCTGGCTGCTGGGGAAACCGGACCAAAGGCAAAAGCCCTGAAAGGCTGCCCCCTGAAAGGAGGGCCATACAGCAAAGTGCTGGGGAGAGACAAAAATGCAGTTTCATTGTTCTGGTTTGGTTTTGTCTTTGCTTTCATTCTCTAAACCCAGAACACATGACTTTTCTATTGCAAACACTCACCTGGGGCTTTGGAGCTGGGAGAGAGGCACAGGTTTAAGGTGCCTGAGGAGGAAAGCAGGACAGGGAGACATAGCCAAGAGTCCTGCATTGGGACATTCTTTTTTTTTTTTTTTAAGTTTTTATTTTTCAAATTGTTATGTAAGTCTCCTTCACCCCTTCCCATTGACCTCTATCTACTTGCTCCTACCCAAAAGCACATGCCCTCACCCTTTTGCTATCTATGCCAACTGGTTATGCTCATGCAAGCATACCAGTCCTTCGGTTGATCTATGACACCCTCCCCTCCTGGGCCTTCACTCTTGGTTTAGATGGTCTGTTCAATGCTTCTGTGACAGTGGCTCTATTTTTGTGCATCAGTTTATGTTCATTATATTGCACAAATGAGTAAGGTCATGTGATATTTATCTATCTCTGATGGTTTTATTTCCCTTAGCATAATGCTGTATGGGTCCATTGATGCTGTTGCAAATAATAAGATTTCCTCCTTTTTTACAACAGCATAATATTCCCTTCTGTGGATGCACCACAGGTTTTTAATCAACTCATCTGCTGATGGGCATTTAGGCTGTTTCCAAATTGCAGCTCTTATAACTACCATTGTGCTGCTATGAACATAGGTGGGCATATATGCTTTCTGATTGGTGTTTCTGACTTTTGGGGATATAGTGCTAGAAGTGTGACATACTTAATCTTTCAAACCTAAGTGGCCAATTTTCCCCAGAAGAGCTATCCTGTCCTAGTAGACTCAGGGAAGCAGATACTTCCTGCCACACCCTGCATTTTGAGCTTAACCAAAAAAAAAAAAGGCAGAGGCCAAGTTTATGGGTCTGAATAGTCCCAAAGAGCCTTCAGTGTCTGTATAGGAAGAGGGACTAGTCCATCCTTTTATTCTTGGAATCATATCTAATAAAAGAGCAATATGCAAATTAACCTTCACTTCACTACAACTACAAGCCACGCCCATCAGTCAATCTGGACCAATATGCAAATTAACCCAAAGAAGATGGCTGCAGCCAAAGAGAGAGATCAGAAGGGAGGCTTGATGTTCGCATGCCAGGAGGGGAGGAGAGGATGCAGCACGCACTGGAGGCCTGCAGTTGCAAAGATCCACAAATCCCTGTGTCGCAGCCTGGAGGAAGTCAATCAGGTCCACCGTGGTGGCTCTACCTGCACTCGCGCACCTTCTGGGACTTGCACAGCCACTCCTCGGCACTGATGACCTGCAGGCACTACTTCCACTTGGCCCACAAGCTCCACTTGGCACAGTTACCCCTGCCACCATTGCCATGTGGGGAATACATGCTGCCCCCCAGTGACCCACCTCCTCTGCTGAGAGGCTCTTCCAGTGTGCTGTACACAGGCCCAGAGTAGCCTGGGTGGGGCAGGATGCCTGCCAGTTCTGCCCTCTGGCTGCTTTGCACCTGCATGTGTTGCCCATGTCCAGTGTTTGCTGGCCAAGGCTATGAAGGCAGGCATCTTTCCGCACCTTGCCCACTGGCCTCTCTGTGTCTGAACACGCTGCCCATGGACCTGGAGCCAGGTGCCTGGCTTCCTTGCCTTCGGCAGTGCTCTCTGGGCTGGTAGGCGGCCTCCCGCCCCACCCACTGGCATCCCCGCACCTCTGAGTGCTGCCCACAAAGACCAGAGCAGCCAGGACGGGGCAGGTGCCTGCCTTCCTTGCCTTGCCGAAGAACCTAGGAGTCCCACCCACCCCCAGCCACTTGGTGCCTGCACCCTAGGCCTGGGGGCATTCTGGCACCCAGGACACTCAGGGCCTACGTGCAGGCCTACAGGCTAGAAGGAGCCTGGGTCACCAGGATGTTCCCAGGACCTAGGCCAATCCCTGCCTGCATATGCAAAATAACCTGCTAAAGATGGTGGGTTAATTTGCATACTCCTGATTGGCTGGTGAGCATAGTGAATGTATGCTCAACTTACATGTTTCTCTTTAATTATATAGGAGATACACACACACACACACACACATATTCTCTGCAATATTACATAATTCTCAGCAATATTTAGGAAAACTCCAACAGACTTCAAAAGAGCCATGTGCTATTAAGAATAAAATTTTATACACTGGTGTCATTTGTTGTAAGACTGAGGTCTAAATGGAACCACCAGAGGAAAGATGGCAACAGAATAGACAGACATGCCCTGAGCCTTGTCCCGGAGCAGGTAGAGTGAGTAGGTGAAACGAGTGGAATTCAGCCCAAATTTGGCGAGGAGATGCAGTTGGTGAGATAGTTCGCACCGGGGAAGGGCAGAGGTCCCCTGGATATAGGTAAAATCAGGGATCTAGGCAAGAGAATCTGCCAAGCCTCTGTGGCTAGAAGGTCAAGGGGAATCTACAGGGTGCCAGGCCGAATCCCTGATGACAGGCACAGCATCTATCTGTGAAGGAAAAAAAAAAGAGAGAGAGAGAGAGAAAGGGGACCATGGACTGTGGGAGGTGGTAGATTTGGGATTGGAGTTTGGAGTTTGGATCTGAGCTCAGCGGCAGCTCTGAAAGGCTGGCCGGACCTTACAGTGCCTAAAGAGAGGAGCTGGTGAGGACAAGGTCCCTCCTTGCACTGGGGCCTGTGCCTTTCCCCACTGAACCTGGTCCATGGGACCTTTCAGATACAAACACTTAGCCGTGGCTGAGGGGCAGGAGGAGGTGTGGGCTTGTGGAATCTGGGGAGAGTAGGCGGCAGTCCAGGGGAGGTAGTAGTGGTCTAGTGCTGAGTCATAGCTAAGCCTCCATCACTATTTTCTCCTGAGAGATAGCCTCCTGTCTCCGGGCAACCAATATAGCCACACCCAGATCACACCTTGAATAATACAAGGAATCTGAATACTCCCTGAGGACATAGGACGGGCCTAAAGAGGAAGCTTTATCCCCAGTAACGGAAACTGACAGGGCCTTTGGAGGTCAGATGCCTCAAAGATGCTGACCTGCTGGGCGTGGCTTGGATACTGGGCTCAACCAGGTTGCTCCATGCCCTGTGTCTGGCCTGAGTCATGGACATCTGGTTCCTGTGCAAAATTACCCTGTCAGCAGCACACCCAGGGAGCTGGGTCTCTGGTCTGGTGACCTATTCAGGGGACTGAGTGGGCTGTTGATGGCTCCTTGGAAATAGTTGTGAGCTTCCTCTCTCTCTCTCTCTCTCTCTCTCTCTCTCTCTCTCTCTCTCTCTCTCGTTAATTCTCAATTGAGGATATTTTTCCATTGATTTTTGAGAGTGGAATGGTTGCCTCCAGCACACATCCAGACTAGGGCTGGGAACCTGCAACCAGGTACATGCTCTTCACTGGAATGGAACCCTGTACCTTTCAGTCCACTGGCGGATGCTCTATCCACTGAGCCACACCAACAAGGCCTAGAGATGGTTGCTCTCCATGCAGGTGACATTGGGCTCAATGTTCCTGGGAGACGAGCAAAATATTGATGATCAGACAGTGACACAGTAGCCAGGACTCCAGGCAGATGGCGCCCAGAGCATGGCATGGGGACAGAAGGAACCACCCAGCAGCCCTGGGCCTCTTCCTCCAAGCCAGGTCCCTAGGTCTGTTTGCTCCCCCCATAGGCGCCTCTTGGAGCGTCCCTTGCCCAATGGCGCCAGAGGGGGCACTGTTGCCTGTGAGTGAGACCAGGTAAAGTCCCAGAAGGGCTGGTAAGAGGTGCCTGTCTCCCCACCCAGGACCATCCCACATCCAGGCGCATCTCAGCTTGTGCGCACCCCAAAGCACAGTGTGACCCTGTGCCCAGCTTCCCAGGCTGGTCCTCAGGGTCCCCAGGCAACAATGTAAGGGGGCGGTGCCAGCTGCTTCATTTGCATACGCCTGGACTTGGCCAATGGGCAGCGTGGGTGGAGGGCGGGGAAGAGTGACCACAGCCCAGGCATCGCCATAGCCCAGGCCCTGGAGGCAGGCGCCCCGGAGCCCTGCTCCACGCGGGGACGGACCCTGGTGCCCATTTCCTGGCGCGGAGGGCCTGCCTGGCTGGCCCAGCGCAGAGACCATGCTGCTCCGGGGGTGCCAGGCCCTGTTGTCGGTGGGGAGACTGAGGAAGCAGTTACTCAAAGCCAGCAAGGTGGGGGGCGGACCTCAGGGCTCCAGATCTGCCCACCTACAAGTGCTTGGGGGTGGAGGAGGGTCTGGAGGAGGACAACGTGGCCATTGGCACGTTCTCTGCATGCAGAAGGGGAGCGACCAGGGACCCAGCTCGTACACCCGCCCCCCCACACCCCCCATCCCACGCAGGGAGTGCGGGTTCCCGGGCGCATATGCGGGCCGAGGACCCTGCGACCTGCCCCCTTCGGGCTTGGCGCTCCCCGCGCATGGGCCTAGTGATGGACCTGCAGGACTGGGGGCCAGGGTTCCCCCCTACCTGCCTTCCTTCCCTTCCGTCTCTTCAGGTCTGCCTGGCCTGGCCCCCAGGTCCCGGGACACCTAGACAGAGTAGTCAATAGTGTTAGACACGCCCCCACGCACACACACAGGATAGCAGAGGACAAGACTGGGGCGGCCTGGAGAGCTTCCTGGAGGAGGAGGCTATGAAGTAGGAGGAGCAATTGGGGGTTGGTTGGGGGCTGGGAGGAAAGGAAGAAGAGCTTTCTGTGCTGAGGAAACAGGAAAATTGACTTGCAGGCCTGATATTGGTGTGTGGACACTGTTGTGTGTGGACAAACCAATTTGTATTCCAATCCTGCAGCCTCTTCCTGTCACTGCAGGGCTCACTCTGTAAAACCCGTCCTATCCCTGCTCCCCTGGACCTGCCCTTGTCTCTCCCCACAGCCCCCCAATGTTGCTAAAACCAGGTGAGGGACATCCTTTAGAATACACATTCCTGAGGTCTCACCCTGCACCTCCCACAAATTGGCTCTCGAAAAGCTGCTGGGATGAGCGGCTTCTCCTTGTTGTCTCAGTCTGAGGCCTAGGCCCTCTCTTCCCTCAATCTCTCCTCTCCTCTGGATGCTGCCTGGGGGATGTCGGGGTTCCGGCTGGGGGCCCTGGGTGGACAGGGCTGCCCTTCAGGGAGACGGTCCTACAGGAGGGTCTATGGGAAGGGGAGATGGATTCCCTGCTGATCCTGAGCACTCTGAGGAGTCTCTGAGGGCAGGCGCATCTGCTGACCTGGGACACAGGCTGTGAGGCCAAGACAAGGGCTGCAGCCTAAATAGGATTTAAAAATATCAGTGCAGACCTTATTGGTCTGGCTCAGTGGGTAGAGTGACGACCTGCACACTGAAGGGTCCAGGGTTCCATTCCTGGCCAGGACACATGCCTGGGTGCTGGATCCACAGTGTGGGGCGTACAGGAGGCAGCTGATCCATGATTCTCTCTCATCATTGATGTTTCTCTCTCCCTCTCCCTTTCTGTCTGAAGCCAATAAAAATACATGTATAAAACAATGAACAGCCGAAACCGGTTTGGCTCAGTGGATAGAGTGTCGGCCTGCTGACTGAAAGGTTCCAGGTTTGATTCTGGTCAAGGGCATGTACCCTGGTTGCGGGCGCATCCCCTGTTGGAGGTGTGCAAAGGCAGCTGATGGATGTTTCTCATTGATGTTTCTAGCTTTCTATCCCTCTCTCTTCCTCTCTGTAAAAACTCAATAAAATATATTGTTTAAAAAATCAAACAATGAATGCATAAACAAGTGAAACAAAACGATGTTTATCTTTCCCTTTCTCTCTAAAATCAATGAATATATAAAAAATGAACAAGGAAATTAAAACAAAAAAGGCTGAATCTGAGAGTGGTGTGTGTGTGTGTGTGTGTGTATGTGGGTGTAAAAGAGAGATAATTAGTGTCAGATACTTTGATCACAAATCAATGTATATTATACTTATTTGTCTTTATTTCCGCAGATAATTAGTGAAAAAATAAATGGCATTGAAGGCATGAAACTAGATGACCACTTTCTTGTCATGGAAAGGATAAGAGCATTTTTATGTCAATTCTGTGAAGAATGTGAGTCTGATCACATGATCTCACTCCGATGTGGAGTCTAAGTAACAAAATACCAAACTGATGATCGAAGTGAATGTATGGAAGCAGGGAACAGAGTGTGGAACCTCGGAGGGAAGGCAAGGGAGGTAATCAGACAAGGACCTTGCATGCATCTGTGCATGGCCCAGGAACACAGACAATGGGGTGGTGAGGGCCTAGGTCAGTGGGCAGCAGTGGGCTGGAGGGGAAAAAGAGGAGAAAAAGTGGACATAAGTAATAATTTCAACAATACGAATTCTTTTTAAAAAGAGAGAAAGAAATCTAGGGAAACATTTTTTTAAAGGAAACAAATTTGCCTGTAGTTGTGAGATGAGACACACCAATACTATGAAGAGAGTGGAGTCTAGGATGCTCATACACAGGTGTGGATCCTGTGACCCAAAAGGCAGATTTTTTCCCAGGTCTAAGCCCAAATGAGGACCCTTGATTATGAAGGAGCCTGGATATAGCTCACTGGTTCCCTCTAGTGGATAAAATTCAGAATGCTTGCTATATACTAGAGGCCCTGTGCACAAAATTCGTGCAAGGTTAGGTGGCCCAGGCCTGGCTGGTGAATGAGGCTAATCGGTGGGGTGATGGGGAAGGGGCTTCCACTGGCACCCGCCTTGGCTGGCTTGGGGTCTGTGGACTGGGAGCAGCTCCTTCATTGAGCATCTGCTCCCTGGTGGTCAGTGCGCATCATAGCGACTGGTCATTCCGCCAGTTGTTTCACCTTTTGATCGATTTGCATATTAGGCCTTTATTATATCAGATATGCATTTTTTTATTGACTTCAGAGCAGAAAGGAGAGGGAGATAGAAACATCAATGATGAAAGAGAATCATAGATTGGCTGCCTCCTGCACGCCCCTCACTGGGGATCAAGCCCATGACCCAGGCATGTGCCCTGACCTGCATCATGGCCTCGAATTTGACCAGGAATCAAACTGTGACCTCCTCATTCATAAGCTGATGCTCAATCACTGAGGCACACCGGCTGGGCAAATTGGTCAGTCTTGGCAAGCAATTAAAAAGCCCCAGCATGTGGTTATGTGCCTTGGAGAGTCAGAATGTATTATATTTCGAGTCTGAGATCCTCATATGGATGCATATTTAGGGCCCCTGGCTGTGTCTCCTGGGCATGACAGCTGAGTAAAGCATCATCAGATCCTGGTGCTCCCCTCAACTGGCCTGAGTGCCTGCGTGGGTGTGTTCGTCTTTTCTTACTATGACACAGGGTGACACCCAGAGCGCTGATCACATGGCATTTCTGTTATGGGGAACATCCGTACATGAGAAAGCATTGGAGGATTACAATGGGACTCCATTTTTTTTTTTTAATACGTTTCGCCTGGATGGTGTTGCTCAGTGGTTGAGTATCAACCTATGAACCAGCTCATGGTTTGATTCCTGGTCAGGGAACATGCCCAGTTTACGGGCTCGATATCCTGTGTGTAGCATGCAGGAGACAGCCAATCCATGATTGTCTCTCATCAGAGATGTTTCTGTCTCTCCCTCTCCTTCCTCTCTGAAATCAATAAAAAGATCCTATATAATAAAAGGGTAATGTGCAAATTGACCAAATGGCTGAACGACTGGTCGCTATGACATGTACTGTCAGCCAGGGGGCAGACGCTCAATGCAGTAGCTGCCCCCTAGTGGTCAATGTGCTCCCACAGGAGAGTGCCACTCAGGCAGAAGCCACGCTCACAACTGGCCAGCCTCTCCCACCTCCTTGGCAGCACTAAGGATATCTGACTGCCAGCTAAGGGGGCCTAAGCCAGTCAGACATTCCCCAACGGCTGCCAGACTGTGAAAGGGTGCAGGCTGGACTGAGGCCCCATCCCCCTCAGTGCACAGATGTCCTACACCAGGTCTCAGGTCTCTAGTATATATATATATATATATATATATATATATATATATATATATATATATATGTATGTATATATGTATGTATGTATATGTATATGTATATGTATATGTATATGTATATGTATATGTATATATATATAATGTGTTTCTTTTAATCCTCGCCCAAGGAAATGTTTTATTGATTTTATTTTATTTTTTAAAATATATTTTATTGAGTTTTTACAGAGAGGAAGAGAGAGGGATAGAAAGTTAGAGACATCGATTAGAGAGAATCATCCATCAGCTGCCTCTTGCAAACCCCTCAATGGGGATGTGCCCGCAACCAAGGTACATGCCCTTGACCGGAATCGAACCTGGGACCCTTCAGTCCGCAAGCCAATGCTCTGTCCACTGAGCCAAACCGGTTTCAGCTGTTTTATTGATTTTAGAAAGAAAGGAAGAGGGAGAGTAAGAGAGAAACATCGACATGAGAAAAACATCTGGCTGCCTCCCATATGCACCCTTAACCAGGGATTGAACCCCTTATCTTTTGGTGTCCAGGGTGATGTACCAACACACTGTGCCACCCGGCCAGGGCATGTTGAGATTCTGAATAGAAATGATTATGACGTTGTCCCTGGTCCCTTGTATGGAGCATCCCTGGGGCCCCACATGTCCTCTGTCTCCTTCCCTTTATCACGGGAGGAAATCAAGTCTCTGTGTCCTTTCCTGCGAATTCATCATTTGTCAGTCACCAACGTTTTATGTGCTTTTTTTTTAGAAAGTAGATCTCACGAATCAAGCTGTTGCAGAAATTGTTTTGAAAGCCACAGAATACCTTCAGCCCAATCCAGGTAACATGGGACAAGGTCTGGAACTGTCTCTTGCCCATTCATGGTGACCCTCGCTGAACCACCCACATCAGCTGGGCCCTCCCTTGATGTGATCTAGAAGCAACGCCCTTGGGGGTCCCAATCCTGAAATGTGGTTTAGGGTTTTTTTTAAAAAATATATTTTTATTTATTTTAGAGAGGAAGGGTGAGGGAGAGGGAGAGAGAGAGAAATATTGATGTGGGATAGACACATGGACCCGTTGCCTCCTGTTACATGCCCGGACCAGGGCTGAGGAACCTGCAACCAAGGTACGTGCCCTTGACCAGAATCAAACCCAGAACTCTTCAGTCTTCAGGCCAACACTGTATCCACTGAGCCAGACTGGCTACAGCTTAGTTACTTTTTAAAATATATTTTTATTGATTTCAGAGAGGAAGGGAGAGGGAGACAGAGACAGAAACATCGATGACGAGAGAGAATCATGGGCAGCTGCCTCCTGCATGCCCCCTACTGGGGATCAAGCCCACAACCCGGGCATGTGCCCTGACCAAAGTTATTTAACTCGGGACCCTTTTGTCCACAGGCTGATGCCCTATCCACTGAACCACACAGGCTAGGGATAAATTATTTTTCAGAGAGAGAGGAAGAGCAAGAGAGAGAGAGGTCCTGATGTAGCCTGGTTGTGATGTGTGCACAATTTCGGTTTCTCATGTGATTCAGCCACCAACCACTCTGCACCCATCTGGGTGACGCATGTGCCAATCACGGGAAAGACTAAATAGGTCACGGCAGACCTTCGGCACTCCGGGTCTCTGCCATGGTGCCGAGGGTGCCCTCAATGTTGCCTGCTGCGTGTGTTGCATACACTGTGTCTGTCCCTCTGCCCTGTCCACTGAAGGAATTACAAATGACCCTGTCTTGAAGCAAACAGAGTGAAGTGGGCATGCTGTCCCGATGTCGGAGATCCACAACCAGGGGAAGGCCCGGGAGTTCTCTAAGCCAGAGGGCCTGCTGGACAACTGCATGCTCAAGTACGGCCACGAGCTGGGTGAGGACTCCACCTTTGGTGAGTGCGCAGGGCCTGGAGGGCGGGCGGCCCGTATCGCCTGTAAGTTATACACCAAGACTTTCTTTTTCTCTTCTTTTCTTTATTGGATTGATTTCAGAGAGGAAAAGAGAGGGAGAGAGAGAAACATCAATGATGAAAGATAATCATGGATTGGCTGCCTCTTGCACGCCCCCTACTGGGATCCCAGGCATGTGCCCTGACCAGGCATTGAACCATGACCTCCTGGTTCCTAGGTTGATGCTCAACTCTGAGCCACACAGGCCCCCAGGGAGATGGTTGTTTGTTTGTTTGTTTGTGTTTTTGCACCTGAGGATATTTTTTCATTGATTTTTAGGGAGAGTGGAAGAGAGAGGGAGAGAAGAGAAACATGGATGTGAGAGAAACACATTGATTGGTTGCCTCCTTCATGAGCCCCAATCAGGGCCAAGGCCCACCCAACAAGCCTGCAACCTAGGTATGTGCCCTTGACCCAATCAAACCTGGGGACTCTGATCCGAAGGCCAATGTTCTATCCACTGAGCTTCATGGGGGATGTATTTTAAGAGAACCTGCAGCCTCACTGTGCACAACTTCGAGGAGACCTGCTTGCAAATTAATGCGGATTAACTGCTGCCCAGGTACTGGGGCTCATTCACTGTTCACCCTCGGCATGGCTGCCTGCTGGGAGCTCCCCGCAGGACACTGCCAGGCTTCCTCCACACCAGGGAGGATCCGGGCGCCTTACCCTCAGAATGATCCAGGGAGAGGCCCCCAGAGGACCTGGTAGCAAAAGCTGAGATGAGATGTGCATTCATTCCTATTGGCATCTTCATTGGTGGGTGCTGAGCCCTGAGGAGGACTCAATCCTTTTATTGTTTACAAAGAGGGACTTTGTTCTGCAGCTTTAAAAACCCTTACAGCCATTTTACAAAAACACATTGTGGTTTGTTTGTTGTATTATTTTTAATATATTTCATTGATTTTTTTTTTTTTTTTTTTTTTTTTTTTTTTTTACCGAGAGGAAGGGAGAGGGCGAGAGAGTAAGAAACATCGATAAGAGAAAAAAATTGGCCCTAGACTGAAATAGAACCCTGGACCTTTCAGTCTGCAGGCCGACACTCTACCCACTGAGCCACACCGCATTTGGCAACAAACCCTTTTAGTATGTGTTTCTGACTCAGGCGGTGCACTGATCAATATGGGTACTGCCATGAAGCTGATGGCGGAGGTGAAAGAATCCTTTGATATCAACGTCAGGGCAACCTTTATCGATCCACTCTAGTTAGTACATGATGAAGATTTAAAACAGATTTCGGTAAGTTTTCTTGGCTGTAAACCCCCCTCGTTGCTAATTAAAATGATGTTTGTAGTTAAAACCATGAGGACATGTCTGTAGGGAGCCAGCAAAAGCATAATCTTAGTGTGGACAGTGACACAGATAAGCATTCAGTGATTTTTAAAAATATATATTTTATTGATTTTCCACAGAGAGGAAGGAAGAGGAATAGAGAGCTAGAAACGTCGATGAGTGAGAAACGTTGACCAGCTGCCTCCTGCACACCTCCTGCCGGGGATGTGCCCACAACCAATGTACATGCCCTTGACCGGAATCGAAACTGGGACTATTCAGTCCGCAGACCGACACTCTATCCACTGAGCCAAACTGGTTTCGGCAGCACTCAGTGATGTTCACCTGGCCACCTGGGTGGGAGCCCCAGAGCCATGAGCCCTTTATCCTGTAGCAGTGTGTGTGAGTGTGTGTGTGTTTGTTTTAATGGTAAATATTTATTTATTTTAATCCTCATTCAAGGATATTTGTTCCATTTACCTTTTTTATTTTTATTTTTTAAAAATACTTTTATTTTTTTAAGTATATTTTTTTATTTTTTTAAATATATTTTATTGATTTTTTTACAGAGAGGAAGGGAGAGGGATAGAAAGCTAGAAACATCAATGAGAGAGAAACATCGATCAGTTGCTTCTTGCACACTCCCTACTGGATACGTACTTGCCCTTGACCGGAATCAAATTTGGGACCTTTGTGTCCACAGGCCAACACTCTATCCACTGAGCAAAACCAGTCAGGGCAAAATATTTTTATTTTTATTGATTTCAGAGTGGAAGGGAGCGGGAGAGAGAGAAAAACCAGTGATGAGAGAGAATCAATCATTAATCGGCTGCTTCTTGCATACTCCACCTGTGCCCTTGGCAGGATTTGAATCTGGAACTCTCCAATCCACAGGACAAAGCTGTAGCCACTGAGCCAAACCAGCTTAAGGCTGTTCCATTGGTTTTTAGAGAAAGTAGAAGAGAGAGGGAGAGACAGAGAGAAACATCGATGTAAGAAAAACACATTAGCTGGTTGCCTCCTGCTCACACCCTGACCAGTGCCACTGCTGGGGAGGGGCCTTCAACCGAGCTAAGTGCCCTTGACTGGAATGGAACGCAGGACCCTTAGGTCCACATGCCAATACTCTTTCCACTGAGTGGCACTGGCTAGGGCTATCCTGTGACTTATTGAAGCCAGTAATAAGCCAAGCTAAAGGTTCTTATTCGCACAGCCATTACTCAGAGCTAAGGATTCTTAAACTGTGAAGTGGGTTTTCAACGATGAAAATCAAAACATACTCATTGCATCTTTTAAATATATATATTTAAGACACAGAGAGAAACATCAATGATGAGAGAGAATCATTGATCCACTACCTCCTGCACATCCTCTACTAGGACTGAGCCCACAACCCAGGCATGTGCCCAGACCAGAAGTCTAAACTGTGACCTGTGTTTCCTGGGTGGATGCTTAAACACTGAGCCACACCGGCAGGGCCTCATTGCTTTTTTTGATACATGGCACAATTGGTCATTAATTTCCATGATTTGATTATATATTTGGAAATTTTTTTAAAATGGCCACATGGAACTCACACATAAGAGGGTGTGTGTGTTTCTTTCATGGTAGTGTTTACTCAACTCATTCTGTAATCGTTGGGGAACCTTATGGAAGATGTGTAATTACTCCAGAACAAGCAGGTCAAATTCAAAGCTAATATGGGCCAAACAAACAAGGTTTAAGTGTATGTGGGCCACAAAAAAAAAAAAAAAAAAAAAAAAAAAAAACCTTAAATTTTCATAGAAACATAGGTTTATTTTGATAGAGACATGCTTATTACAAAGGTCTGAAATAAATGAGTTATCATTAACATAAAATAATAGAACATTTTAATAAAAATTAGTATTTTCTTAAACGTTGACTCAGCAGACACTGGGTAACTGCACAAATGAATAAGTGTAATGCAAATAAACCCACTTTTCTTGTTCTCTGAAAGCAAGATATTTTTTGTTGCACACACCAAACAAGTCAGTCTAAGACTAAGAATGTGGCCATCGGCTGCTAAAAATTCCCTGCAAGTATTAGTGGAGAGAAATGCTGCCCTGACGCATAAGGCACATAAGAGAAATGAATGCAACATGGTGATAGTCATCAGTCATTAGTGAACATTGTAGTTCATTATTAAGAGTTGTCTATAGCA
The DNA here is from genome assembly GCF_964339955.1 of Pipistrellus hanaki. Classification (NCBI taxonomy): domain Eukaryota; kingdom Metazoa; phylum Chordata; class Mammalia; order Chiroptera; family Vespertilionidae; genus Pipistrellus; species Pipistrellus hanaki. The sequence goes on along the minus strand of NW_028182304.1, from coordinate 7,677,515 downwards.
GTACATTGTAAAAATTAAGTTGCAAAATTTTTATTAAAATATTTCTTATATAACTTTATATTGGCTGGGCCTCAAAAATATTCATTGTGGAGAGAGAATCCAAGATGGCTGCACAGGTAAACACGTAACGGCAGCCACACACAACAATTTCAATAAAATACAACTAAAATATAAAATGGACATTACCCAGAACTACAGGAAAGTCAACTGACTGGAAATTCTACAATGAGAAGCAAGGAGAAAACTAGAAGGAAGAGCGGAGGAGCTGTAAAAGCCTAAGATGTGGAGACACGCTGCGCGCATGGAGAGGACGGAGCCGGAGAGTAGGGGGCGGCTGAGTGCCTGGCTGGCGTTCCCTAGCGGGAAGGAGATAAAAGCTCCAGACTGTGCTGAACCCCAGACCCGACAGCACTGAACCCCAGTTCTAGGCCAGACCCTGGGGACCCAGGCACATACAGAAAGAGCTGGGGCTGTGAGGCGGAACCCCGGGGGAGTGGCGAAAGGCAGAGCCCCCGGAGGCATGCACATTGTGCACAGAGAATGGACGGTTGGCTGTGCCACGGGATTGCCCTGGCGGGAAGGAGACAAAAGCTCCAGACTGCACTGAACGCCACCTCCAACTCCACTTCCAACTGAACTGAACCCCAGTTCCGGGCTCATTGGGGAAAAGATTAGACTGTTTGGTAGCAGGGGAAAATCGAGGACACCTTTCTCAGAGGTGCTTACAACGAGTACTGAAGGACCCTAAGGAACACTGAGACTCAGGAGCCTCATAGGGCAGGGCTGACGGAAGCCAAGGCTGTAGGCTCCACCCTGAAACTACATCCAAGCAGAACACAGAGACTTTTAAGGCTACCAACTCAGGGAAGCTGTGAAAATGCAGAGACAAGGAAAGAGATCACAGACGAAAGAAATGGAGGACAAAAAGCGACTGAATATAAAGTTCAAATCTACGCTTATAAGGTTTTTCAAGAATTTCCAAGAAAAGATCAATAAGACCTATGAGGATATGAAAAGGGATCAACTAGGATTAATAAGGAATCAACAAGAAATAATAAGGGATCAACAAGAAATAAAGAATACATTGTCTGAAAAAATATATATACACAGTCCTAAAAACAGAATGGAAGATCACAAGAATCAAGTCAAAGATTTGGAACATAAAAAGCCAGAAGACACTCCTCCGCAGAAGCAAGAAAGCAAGAGAATCCAGAAAGTTAAAGATAATGTAAGAAACCTCTGGGACAACTTCAAGCGAACCAACATCAGAATTATGGGGGTCCCAGAAGATGAGAGAGAGCAAGATATCAAAAACATACTGAAAGAAATAGTGACAGAAAACTTCCTCCACCTGGTGAAAGAATTAGACTTACAATTCCAGGATGCTCACAGAACTCCAAACAAAAGGAATCCAAAGATGACCACAGCAAGACACATCATAATTAAAATTCCAAGAGCAAAAGACAAAGAGAGAATATTAAAAGCAGCAAGAGAAAAGCAGGTAGTTACCTATAAAGGAGCATCCATAAGATTGTCAGCTGATTACTCAACAGAAACCATGCAGGCCAGACGGGAATGGCAAGAAATATTAAAGGTGATGAATAGTAAGAACCTACAGCGAAAGATAATCTATCCAGCAAAGCTATCACTCAGAATCGAAGGTCAGATAAAGAGCTTCACTAATAAAAAAAGCAAACCAGAATTATATGAATTGCTGAAGGGGGTTCTTTCAGAAGAGAAAGTAAATAAAGATAAAAATTATGAACAACAAATACGTAACTATAAACAAGTGAATCTAAAAACCAAGGAAATTTTAAAAATCTGATGAACAATATTAACTGTTGAATATAATAGAATCAGAGGTATGGAAGGGGAGTGAACTGACGATTCTTGGGGAAAAGGGGAGAGGGGGATGTGGGAAGAGACTGAACATAAACTGTGCACCTATGGATGAGGACAGTGGGGAGTGGGGAAAGGGCAGAGGGTGGGGTGGGAACCTGGTGGAGAAGAACAACGGTGGGGAGGGGGGGGGAGAGAGGAACATTTGTAATAGTATGAACAATAAAGATTTATAAAAAATAAATAAAAAATTTAAAAATTTTTTTAAAAAAATATTCATTGTGGGCCACATGTGGCCTGCAGAACATGAGTTTGACATGTTTGCTCTAGAAGATACTGGAGATTTGTATTTTTATCATCTACTTCTTAATAAGGATTCGACAGTAGTGCCGGAAGACATATCCATCCCTATTTTTGGTATAGTTAATTTGGTTGGAAATTACGGACATTAACTGGTGAGAGTACCTGTAAAAATCTTTGAAAATAGGATCTGAGTGACAATACTGTGTCATTATGTTCCATATTGACAGTCATCTGTCATCCATTCATCCATCCATTCATCCATCTATGTCATCATCCATCCATCCTTGCATCTACTCATCCATCCATCCTTCCATCCATCCATCCATCTATTTATGCTATTATCCCTCCATTCATCCATTTATCCATTCATTTATTTATGCTATCATCCCTCCATCCATCCATTCATCTCTTTATGCTATCATTCACCCATACATCCAATTTGTTCATTTATTCCTTAATAAAAGAAGCCTCTAATGAATGCTGAGGTGCCCACTAAAAAGTAAAGTACCTGGGTCCCTAAATGTAGACCAAGAAAAAGTAATGACCCTCCTTGTAGAAGCACGGCAGGCCTCCCTGGGCCATGTGCCGAGGTAGCAGCTCCAGGTCTGTCTCCTCTCCCTCAGCACCACCTGAAGAGGCTGGAGGGCCGCCACCTGGGCTACAATTATAAAGGGAGGCATGTTGGAAAGATCCCGATGATGAGATCACACTAGCAATAGAAAAGTTCAAGGAGTCCAAGGACGTGGCAGAGAGAAGCATGTTTCATTTTTTAGTATTGACCCCAAGCAGGAGACCCTCCTGGGAATGGAACATGGACTGTATATTTGTGGGGATTCTCTTGGAAGCTTTTGTTGTAAAAGTTTCCAGAAATCAGAATTTTTAAAAATTTATATACTGGTGGCCCAGTGCACAGGTTTTTGCACATTGAAAGGACATTAATTAGAAGAAAGATTCCTGTGATACTTACATTACTGAAAAAAATTAAATGTCAAAATAGTACATATAATATTTACACTAATAAAGTTAAGTTGCAAATTGACCATACCTTTGAGACTTGCACCTGCCAATCAGGAGTGACTATGCAAATTAACCCAACAAAGATGGTGGGTTGAATTGCCTACTCAGGTGCAGTGGCCAGGAGTGTTCCGCCCATACATCCAATTTGTTCATTTATTCCTTAATAAAAGAAGCCTCTAATGGATGCTGAGGTGCCCACTAAAAAGTAAAGTACCTGGGTGCCTAAATGTAGACCAAGAAAAAGTAATGACCTTCCTTGTAGAAGCACGGCAGTGCCCCAGGCACTCCAGGCCTCTGGGCAGGGTGGGAAGGGACAAAGGCAGCTCCAGCCGGAGCCAAAGGCTGTGCCAGCAGCCAGGGGAAGGAAGGCCCACTCTTGCACAAATAAAATTGAAACGTGTGCCAGCGAGAGCTTTATATGTATTGTGCATGTGTAAGTCAACATTCATTTTTAAATTGCCAGTGCACATCCTACATACTAGATCTTCCTTGTTCTTGATCTTCAGTAGCCCAGAACTTCATTGCAGCATCCTATAAATCCTTCCTGGAAACTTTTGTTTTCATCCAGTTGCATGAAGCTAAATGCAACACACTTTTGTAATGGGACATCCCCGTGTCAGCAAACATCCATTTCCTCGCCATGTTTCTGTTTTCAGGATATTGGCATAAATATGGATCAGGAGGAGGCCTCTTCTGAGGAGAGTGCATCTATACAAGTGGATGCAAAATTCATGGCTTCCAAAAGCTCCAGCAACTCAGAGAATCCATCTCTGTAAGCGGTGTTTATCAGTTTTGAAAGATATTCTGCACCTGACTGAGTCACAAGCAGCAAAGCCTTCTTGTATGACACATGTGTTAGAGGCATCCGTTTCCATGTCCAGGGGTCCTCAAACTTTTTAAAGTGGGGGCCAGATCACGGTCCCTCAGAGAGCTGGAGGGCTGAACTATATGAACTACTAATCCCTACTGTAACACCTTGGCTGCGCTCACTGCCCAAAAAACCTGGCGGGGAGGATCAGACTCCCCTGGGGGCTGCATGTGGCCCGCGGGCCGTAGTTTGAAGACCCCTGAATTGTAAACCATCACATGGGGGCAGCCACCGTGTGTGTTGGAGTGACAGTCAATTTGCATAAATCTTTTAGTTACAATACTCAACTCATTAACCACAAAGGAGTTCATACTGGGGAAAAGCAGTATCAGTGTAGTGATTATGGGGAGTACTTCAGTCAAAATTGTAACCTCATTCAACACCCTAAAGTTCACACTGGAGAAAGACATTTTGAGTGTAGTATATGTGGGAAATATTTTATCCACAAACCCGGCTTAGACATCTGATAATTCACAATGCAGAGAAGCCTTAAATGTCCAGAGAACATTTTATCTTTCTTACTCAGAATGACAACACTTGAGACCTACTTACCTGAATATCAACTTCTTTTATAGGAACATACACTCTACTAGATTCCTCATAAGTTTCAGGTACAAGAGAGACTATAAGCATATGTATATCCCAACCTGCTCATACCTTATATGCCATTGATGTCACTGTGAGTATTTTGGCTGAAACAATTTCACTTCTACTACCTGAAGGATATGCATCAGTCAATCACCTGTGTGCTCAGGTGAAATGACTTTTGAGTTCTTACTTATGCTTGAGGAAATAATTACCCTGAGCTCTTAGCAGTATCCTCATTTATCTCTAACAAAGGAATGCACCTGACCCAGGGTTTTTTCAGAGCACCTGTCCTCAGCTAAGAAGTCCTACCTGTCAGAGATTATATTCTCATATTAGCTGTGATGAATTGTGTCAGGTTCTAATTCGTTTACCTGCTTGCTGTCCTCTTCTCCAATTATGTTTTTGTAGAGGTGTTTTTTCTTTTGTACCTGTAATATGTCGGTTCTATTCACTGCCTGGAATGATCTGAAAGAAAAGTTGTGAGCTGTCAGCATGGAAAGATAAATGGATATGGTCAGGTATGAAGTCTGTGCTTTGGAAGAAACAGCAGGATCACAGAAAATCACTGTCCAATATTGGCTTATTTTGTATTACTGACCTAAACTTTATAAGTGTACTTGGCTTTGTGGGTTTTTTTTGTTTTTGTTTTTTTTTAATATATTTTATTGATTTTTTTTTTGCCCCCCCCTCCCTCCCTCCCGTACATACCCTTCCTCCCCAGAGTTCCATGTCCATTGGCTTTGTGGTTTTAATTTTAAGTTTGGTGCCTCTATTATTGGTGAGGGCAGTGCTCACCATGAAGAGGAGGCCTTTCTTATGTTTGTAAAATATATATATTAGAGGCTTGATGCATGTGGGGGAGGGGTGTGTGTGTGTGTCCCTCAGCCCAGCCTGCATCCTCTCCAATCTGGAACCCCTCGAGGGATGTCCGACTGCCCATTTGGGCCTAAATGGACAGTCTGACATCCCTCTCACAATCAAGGAATGCTGGCTCCCAACTGCTCACCTTCCTGCCTGCCTGATTGCCCCTAACAGCTTCTGACTGCCAGCCTGGTCACCCCTAACCACTTCCCTTCCAGTCTGGTTGCCCCTCACTGCTCTCTTAGGCTTGTCTGGTTCCCCTCAACTTCCCTCCCCTGCAGGCCTGGTCACCCCCAACTGCCCTGCCCTACAGGCCATATTGTGGTGGCCAGCTTATATCCACATGGGGTGTTGGAGTGACAGTCAATTTGCATAGTACTCTTTTATTAGATAGGATATTTTATTATCTCTGTTCATAGTATCTACACTAATAAAATATGTAAATTGACCATCACTCTGCTAAGTTACCAGCCAATAGGAGTGAGCATGCAAATTACCCAACAAAGATGGCCATGCCCATAGTGGCCATGTGGCTGGCACCTCACAGCCTCAAGCCCTGCTATGGCAGGGTTGGGGGATTGTGGGTCTGGATCAGGAACCCAAACCTGCAGGGATGCCTCTACCCAGCAGCCTCAAGCCCCGAATGGGGACACAAACCTGCAGAGTGGCTGGCACCCCGAAACCCCCAAGGCCCACAGCTGAGGCACCAGAGCTGCTGGGGGCTGTGTGGGGGACAGCAGAAACACAAACTTGCAAGAAAACTGTGGAAAGGGAGGTAAACTATCATAAATTTATCTCCCTTTCCACAAGATGAGAAAACCGACCCTGGTTTTATTTAGTGATGTGGCCCACACCTTTCTACAAGCACAGGGCATGTTATGACCACTCCCAGGAAGGTCTGGTCAGAATACCATCTCCAGGGAATAACATTACTGTGGCAAGTCATATGAGAGAGGAAACAGGCTTTTGTTGAGTTTATTCTAAAGGTCAGAGAGCATGCCACCCCAACATATGCCCTGTTGTTATATTGATGATCTTGAGATGCAGATGCTTGAAAAACAACAAATGCATGCATAGGCTTTCACTGAAGTCTCCTGATCTGCCTAAAATTGAACCCCCCATAAAGAAGCTTAAATATCATAGGTCCCCTTGATGGGAGATGTGTCATCAGGCAGAGAAGACTGACTCCTGTCACAGGGCAGGAGAGTAGAAAATGACATCACACCCAGTCTTTGTTATAAAATATTTCCCCTCAACCCCCATTCATCTTTCCTAAAAACCATTTACTCTCCTCTAAGAGGCCTATATCTCCCATCCCCTTTCCCTAGGAAGAAGGTATTTAAATCTGAATTCTAAGCCACCTTGAGAAGTTACTCATTTTTCCCTGTGACCTCCCACATATACACAAGGTACACATATTAATGAACTTTTGTTTTTCTCTTGGTGATCTGTCTTTCATTAAAAGGGATTCCACTAAGAACTCAGAAAACTATTTTCCTCCTCCATAATTCTATCTCAGGAAATCAAGTCCCCAGCCGAACAATGAGTTTGGCTCAAGTACCAAGCAGTCCCGGCTGAAGGGAGGGAAGCTTCTAGGGAGAAATCAATGATATTGGTACCAAAGTGACATAGAGGACACAATGCAATGGTGGGAGTTTAAACATTTTTGGAGGATGATTTGGCAAATTCAATAGAAATGTTCAAGGTACATCCAAGAGTCTTCTACTAGGAATCACATATGCTAAGATAAAGCACAAGCACATAAAGCCAGGTCAGAACCCAGAATGCTACTGCAGGCTCACCTTCTATGATAGGAAAACCTGGGTACAATCAGCATTTTTAGGACAAGGTGGCATCTATACTAATAAAAGGGTAACATGTTAATTAGACTGAACATCTTCCGGACTAACAAAACCATGTTGGCAGGACCCAGGCAGAGTAGTTTAGAAGCGATCAGGCAGGCACTGGAGAGCTGTTAGGGTGAACAGGCTGTCAGGGGAGAGCAGTTAGGGGGATCAGGCCAGTGGGGGAGAGCAGTTAGGGGGATCAGGCTGTCAGGGGAGAGCAGTTAGAGGGATCAGGCTGGCAGGCAGGTGAGCAGTTAGAAACCAGAGGTCCTGAGGGGTCCCAGATTGGAAAGTGTGCAGGCCGAGCTGAGGGAACCCCCTTCTTGTGCACAAATTTCGTGCACCAGGCCTCTAGTGTATTATATAAGTTTCAACAATGTGTGAAATTTCATAGGTTGTTTTCATTTGTTGTTAAACTCTGAGGTGAGATTAGTATTAGGACAGAAATACTGTTTTCATAGTCATGTGAGAGACTGCAGTTAAATGAAATGGAAAATGTCTTATGGATATAAGTCCAAAATTATTCCAGCGCCTGTGGCTTGTATCATCATTTAGGACATTCTGAGGACCTCCATACCTATTTCCTGTAGCTGAAGTCACTTGCCGACAAAATAATATAAAGGGGTTGTAGACTCCCCTGACCCCTCTAGGCTGTTCAAGTCAAGTCTGTTGCTCAACAGGCAAGAACTCAAAGTTAAAGAAAGGATAATCCTATAATAAGTCCCAAGATATCTCAGCATTCCTGTTGATTCCAATGGCAACAGTCTTCATTATTTACCAACATTTTCTGCCATTGAGGATAGGCTGTTTCTCCCAGGAAATGAGCAATGATATGCAAGAAAGTGCACATTTCTAATGTGTATTATTTGGTGAGCCTTGACATAGAGATAAAGCTGTGAAACTGTTACATGTGAAACTTATACACAGGATGGGGCAACAATATGCTTACAGTTGTAGTACTGAAAATACAAAGATAATATTAGTAAAGACATTAATTTGGGGGGAGGGGGAGTGGAAAGAAGAGGAAGGGAGAGGTAAACACAGATCTGCTGCCTCCTGCCTACCCCCTACTGGGGATCCATTTGGGCATGTGCACTGACCTGGAATCAATCCAAAGACCTTCCAGGGAATGGGATGACACCCGACCAACAGAGGGTACCGGCTAAGGAAGTTTATACTTGTATTATTATCTATTATCATATTATCTTCCATACCAACAACTTCAAGCCTATTTTTGCCACATTCTGTATTTCCTCCAGCCTTTTTATAATGTCTGTCTGCCTTCCTTGGCCCTCCAGGCAATCATTGATTTTTCTTGGTTTACAATGGTATAATTCATTCTATCTAAAAAAAAAAAAAAAAAAAAAAAAAAAAGCAATATGCAAATTAACCATCACTCTGCTACACTCACAAGCCTCGCCCAATAGCCAATCAGGATCAAGAATGCAAATTAACCCAACCAAGATGGCTGAGGCCACAGAGCGAACAGGAGTCTTGGTTTTCCCCCTGCAATGGAGGAAGCCAAGCTTACCATACACCTTGGACAGCCCAGGCCTCCACTCAAGACAACAAAGTTTCAATTATACAAGATACATAATTCCCAACAAAAATGGTGGCAGCCATGGAGCTGGAGTGAGCAGGAGGCTTGGGTTTCCCCAAGCAATGGAGGAATCCAAGCTCCCACAGCCCAGGCCTGTTTTGGCCTCCACTACAAAGTTTCAATTATCCTATCTAATAAAAGAATAATATGCAAATTGATCATCACTCCAACACACAAGATGGCCTACCCCATGTGGACACAAGATGGCTGCCACACGATGGCCTGCAGGGGAGGGAAGTTGTGGGAGATCAGGACAGCAGAGGAGGGCAGTTGGGGGCGACCAGGCCTACAGGGGAGGGCAGCTAGGAAGGACCAGGCCTGTAGGGGAAGGCAGTTAGGGGTGACTGGCCAGCAGAGGAGGGCAGTTCAGGTGAATGGGGCTGCAGGGGAAGGGAGTTGAGGGGGAACTGGGCCTGCAGGGAAGGTAAGTTGGGGGCAACGAGGCTGGCAAAGTAAGACCCTTAGGGGTGACCAGACTGGCACTGCAGGGCAGTTATGGGCAATGGGGCTGGTCCCTCCCAACCGCTGTCCCCTGCTAGCCCATTCAACCCTAACTCCTAACTGCCCTCTGCTATCGGCCTGGTTGCCCCTAACCTCTCTCCTCTGCAGGCTTGGTCCCCCATAATTGCCCTCCCCTGATGGCCTGGTTCCCCTGTACTGCCCTCCCCTGCATGCCTGTTTGCCCCTAATTGCTCTCCCCTGTAGGCCTGGTCTCCCACAACTACCCTAACCTGACTGGTTCTCCCCAACTGCCCTCCCTGTAGACCTGGTCCCCTCCAACTGCCTTCCTCTGCCTGCCAGCTTACCCCTAACTGCCCTCCCCTGCTGGCCTGGGTCCCCCCAAACTGCCTCCCCTGCTGGCCTGGTCACCCCCAAATGCCCTCCCATGCAGGCCTAGTCCCCCCAACTACCCTCCCCTGCAGGCTGGAAGGGGGAGGTGTTTCTTTGTGGAGTGGGTTGTAGGTCTTAGGAGCCCTTGGGGTCTTTGGAAGTCAGATGGCTCAAAGATGCTGACCTGCTGGGCTTGGCTTGGACACGGGGCTTAACCAGGTTGCTCCATGCCCTTCTGTGACTGGCCTGAGCCATGGACTCAGAGACTTCTGGTTCCTGTGCAAAATGACCCTGTCAGCAACACACCATGGCAGCTCTGTCTTCCGTCTGAGGATATTTTTACATTGATTTTTGAGAGAGTGGAATGGAGGGGAGGAAATAGAGAGAAACATGGATATCAGAGAGTCACAGTGATTGGTTGCCTCCAGCACGCACACAGACTGGGGCTGGGAATCTGCAATCAGGTACATACCCTTCACTGGAATCGAACTCTGGATCTTTCAGATAGCAGGCAGATGCTCTATCCACTGAGCCACACCAGCGAAGCCTAGAGATGGCTGCCCTCCATGCAGGTGACATTGGGCTCAATGTCCCTGGGAGACAAGCAAAATATTGATGATATTGATCAGACAGTGACGCAGTAGCCTGGACTCCAGGCAGATGGCGCCCAGAGCATGGCATGGGGACAGAAGGAACCACCCAGCAGCCCTGAGCCTCTTGCTCCAAGCCAGGTCCCTAGGTCTGTTTGCTTCCCCCATAGGCGCCTCTTGGAGCGTTCCTTGCCCAATGGCGCCAGAGGGGGGCACTGTTGCCTGTGAGTGAGACCAGGTAAAGTCCCAGAAGGGAGGATAAATGGTGCCCATCTCCCCACCCAGGACCATCCCACATCCAGGCGCATCTCAGCTTGTGCGCACCCCAAAGCGCAGTGTGACCCCGCATTCAGCTTTCCAGTCTGGTCCTCAGGGTCCCCGGGCAACAATGTAAGGGGGCGGTGCCAGCGGCCTCATTTGCATATGCCAGGACTTGGCCAATGGGCAGCGCGGGGGGGCTTTGGACCACTGTGTAGCCCACCGCCCACGCGCGGGTCGAGAGTGACCATGGCCCAGGCGGTGGCCAGAGACGGGGGGACCTGGAGGCTGGAGCGGAGGAGCCGGGGGGGGGGGGGGGGGGGCGCCAAGACAGACACTGTTGCCGGTTCCCCGGGCATGGCGCACCTCCGAGTCCTGGCCCAGCTCAGAGACCTTGCAGCTCCCAGGGCCTCCCGGCCGCGTTGTCAGTGGGGAGCCTGAGGAAGCAGTTACTGGAAGCCAGCAAGGTGGGGGCGCCGGAAAGTGGGGGGCTGGTTCCCCAAGGCTCCCAGATATGCACGGGGGTGGCGGGAGGGTCTGGGGTCGGAGAACATGGCAGAGAAGGAGGCGATGGGAAACTCTGCTTGTGCCTCCCCCATCCTTCTTCCCACGCAGGGAGTGCGGATTCCCCACGGACACTGGTGTGTGTGCACATTGGTGTGTGGATATTGGAGTGTGTGGGCATTGGTGTGTGTGGACACTGGTGTCTATGGATATTGGTGTGTGTGGACATTGGTGTGTGGACACTGGTGTGTGTGGGCATTGGTGTCTGTGGGCACTGGTGTGTGTGGACACTGGTGTGTGGACACTGGTGTGTGTGGGCATTGGTGTATGTGGACACTGGTGTGTGTGGGCATTGGTGTGTGTGGACACTGGTGTGTGTGAACATTGATGTGTTTGGACATTGGTGTGTGTAGGCACTGGTGTGTGTGGGCATTGGTGTATGTGGACACTGGTGTGTGTGGACATTGGTCTGTAGACATTGGTGTGTGGACACTGGTGTGTGTGGACACTGGTGTGTGTGGACAATGTTGTGTGGTGACACTGGTGTGTTTGGACATTGGTGTGTGGACACTGGTGTGTGTGGGCATTGATGTGTGTGGACACTGGTGTGTGTGGACATTGGTATGTGTGGGCATTGGTGTGTCTCGGGATTGGTGTGTGTGGACATTGGTGTGTGTGGACATTGGTGTGTGTGGGGACATTGGTGTGTGGACACTGGTGTGTGTGGACAATGTTGTGTGGTGACACTGGTGTGTGTGGACATTGGTTTTTGTGGACATTGGTGGGTGTGGGCACTGGTGTGTGTGGTCATTGGTGATGTGGACACTGGTGTGTGTGGATATTGGTCTGTGGACATTGGTGTGTGGACACTGGTGTGTGTGTGGACATTGGTGTGTGTGGACACTGGTGTGTGTGGACAATGTTGTGTGGTGACACTGGTGTGTGTGGACATTGGTGTGTGGACATTGGTGTGTGTGGACATTGGTGTGTGTGGGCATTGGTGTGTCTCGGAATTGGTGTGTGTGGACATTGGTGTGTGTGTGGACATTGGTGTGTGGGCATTGGTGTGTGTGGACAATGTTGTGTGCTACATTGGTGTGTGTGGACATTGGTGTGTGTGGACATTGGTGTGTGCTGACAGTGGTGTGTATGGATTTGGTGTGTGTGGACACTGGTGTGTGTGGACACTGGTGTGTATGGACATTACTGTGTGTGGACAATGTTGTGTGGTGACACAGGTGTGTGTGGACATTGGTGTGTGTGGACACTGGTTTGTGTGGGCACTGGTGTGTGTGGGCATTGGTGTGTGTGGACAATGTTGTGTGGTGACACTGGTGTGTGTGGACATTGAGTGTGGGTGGACATTGGTGTGTGTGGGTACTGGTGTGTGTGGGCATTGGTCTGTGGACATTGGTGTGTGGACACTGGTGTGTGTGTGGACATTGGTGTGTTTGGACACTGGTGTGTGTGGACACTGGTGTGTGTGGACAATGTTGTGTGGTGACACTGGTGTTTGTGAACATTGGTGTGTGTGGACATTGGTGTGTGTGGGCACTTGTGTGAGTGGACATTGGTGTGTGCTGACACTGGTGTGTGTGGATATTGGTGTGTGGGGGCATTGATGTGTACTGACACTGGTGTGTGGGGACCAGGGTGTGTGTGGACACTGTTGTGTGATGACACTGGTTTGTGTGGGCATTGTTGTGTGTGGACATTGGTGTGTGGACACTGGTGTGTGTGGACATTGGTGTGTGTGGACACTGGTGTGTTTTGACATTGGTTGTGGACACTAGTGTGTGTGGGTATTGATGTGTGTCACACTGGTTTGTGTGGACATTGGTGTGTGTGGACATTGGTGTTTGTGGGCATTGGTGTGTCTCGGGATTGGTGTGTGTGGACATTAGTGTGTGTGGACATTGGTGTGTGGACACTGGTGTGTGTGGACATTGGTGTGTGTGGACACTTGTGTGTGTGAGCATTGGTGTGTGTGGACATTGGTGTGTGTGTGGACATTGGTGTGTGGCCACTGGTGTGTGTGGGCTTTGGTGTGTGTGGACACTGGTGTGTGTGGAAATTGTGGTGTGTTGGCATTGGTGTGTCTGGGCATTGGTGTGTGTGGACATTGGTGTGTGTGGACACTGGTGTATGTGGACATTGGTGTGTGTGGACACTGGTGTATGTGGACTTGGTGTTTGTGGACACTGGTGTATGTGGACATTGGTGTGTGTGGACACTGGTGTATGTGGACATTGGTGTGTGGACATTGGTGTGTGGAGAAGCCAATTTGTATTCCAATTCTGCAGCCTCTTCCGGCCACAGCAGAGCTCACTCTGTAAAACCTGTTCTATTCTTCACCCCTGGACCTGCACTCGCCTCTCCCTCCCCACAGCCCCCCAACGTTGCTAGAACCAGGTGAGGGACATCCTTTGGAATACACATTCCTGAGGTCTCACCCTGCACCTCTCACAAATTGGCTCCCGAGAAGCTGATGGCGTGAGTGGCTTCTCTTCTTGTTGCCTGAGTCTGAGGCCTAGGCCCCCTTCCCTGGATGCTGCCTGGGGGATGTCTGGGTTCCGGCTGGGGGCTCTGGGTGGACAGGGTTGCCCTTCTGGGAGATGGTGCTACAGGAGGGTCAGATGGGAGGGGAGATGGACTCCCTGCTGATCCTGGGCACTCTGAGGGGTCTCTGGGGGCAGGCACATCTCCTGATAAGGTAAGGGTTACATACCTTTTGGCCTTTCCAGCCTAAATGGAGATTTAAAAATATCAGTGCAGCCCTTGCTGGTCTGGCTCAGCGGATAGAGTGACGGCCTGCAGACTGAAGGGTCCCAAATTCCATTCTTGGCCAGGACACATGCCTGGGTGCTGGATCCCCAGTGTGGGACGTGCAGGAGGCACCTGATCCATGATTCTCTCTCATCATTGATGTTTCTCTCTCCCTCTCCCTTCCTGTCTGAAGCCAATAAAAATACATTTAAAAAATAATGAACAAATAAAATTTTAAAAGGCTGAATCTGAGAATGGGGTGTTTGTGTGTGTGTGTGTGTGTGTGTGTGTGTGTGTGTGTGTGTAAAAGAGAGATAATTTGCATCAGATACTTTGATCACAAATCATTGTATATTATACTTACTTGTCTTTATTTCTGCAGGTAATTAGACAAAAAATGAAAGGCATTGAAGGCAGGAAACTAGATGACCTCTTTCTTGACATGGAAAGGGTAAGAGCATTTTTATGTCAATTGTGTGAAGAATGTAAGTCTCATCACATGATCTCATTCCTATGTTGAGTCTAAGTAACAAAATACAAAACTGATGGATGTGCATATGGAAGCATGGAACAGAGTGTGGAACCTCGGAGGGAAGGCAGGGCAGGTAATCAGACAAGGACCTTGCACGCATCTGTGCATGGCCCAGGAACGCAGACAATGGAGTGGTGAGGGCCCGGGTCAGCGGGCAGCAGTGGGCTGGAGGGGAAAAAGTGGACATAAGTAATAATTTCAACAATACGAATTCTTTTTAAAAAGAGAGACAGCAATCTAGAGGGAATTTCTTTTTTTAAAAGGAAACAAATTTGACTGTAGTTGTGAGATGAGACACACTGACACTATGAAGAGAGTGGAGTCTAGGTTGCTCATACACAGGTGTGGATCCTGTGACCCAAAAGGCAGTTTGTTTTCCCAGGTCTAAGCCCAGATGAGGACCCTTGATTATGAAGGAGCCTGGATACAACTCGCTGATTCTCTCTGGTGGACAAAACTCAGAATGTTCAAAAGATGGGCAGTCTTTACACACACACACACACACACACACACACACACACACACACACTAGTGGCCTGGTGCACGAAATTTGTGCGGGAGCGGGGTGGAGGGTGTCCCTCAGCCTGGCCTGCACCCTATTAAGTCTGGGAATCCCTCTCACAATCCAGTACTGCTGGCTCCTAACCGCTCACCTGCCTGCCTGATTGCCCCTAACCACTCTGCTGGCCAGCCTGCTCGCCCCCAGCTGCCCCCAGCCTGCTTAATCACGCCCAACTGACCCTCCCCCGCGCTGGCCTGATCACCCTCAACTGCCCTTCCCTCCTGGCCTGATGGCCCCTAACCACCTCTATCTCAGCTCTGCCACCATGGCTGTGTCTGGAAGGATGTCCGGAAGGTCTCCTGGTCTAATTAGCATATTACCCTTTTTATTAGTGTAGACTAGAGGCCTTGTGTACAACATTTGTGCACAGGTAGGTTCCCTAGGCCTGGCTGGTGATCAGGGCCAATGTTTGGGGCGATCATCAGGGTGATCAGGGGGCCCATGCTGGCACCCCGCTTGGCTGGCCTAGGGCCTTGCAGGCTGGGGGCAGCTCCTGTGTTAAGCATCTGCCCCCTGGTGGTCAGTGCATCTCATAGTGACCAGTCGTTCTGTCATTTGGTCAATTGGCCTATTAGGCTTTTATTATATAGGATATACATTCTTATTGACTTCAGAGAGGTAGACAGAGGGAGATAGAAACATCCATGATGAGAGAGAATCATGGACTGGCTGCCTCCTGAACACCTCTCACGGGGATCAAGACCACAACCCTGGCATGTGGCCTGGCTGAGAATCAAACTGTGACCTCCTGGTTCATACTTCGACCTCAACCACTGAGGCACACTGGCTGAGCAAGATGGGCAGTCTCGGCAAGCAGTTAAAAAGCCCGAGCATTGTAGTTATGCACCTTGGAGAGTATGTTTCTGGGCCGAGATCCTCACATGGAATCATATTGATGCCCCACATGGAAGCCCTGGCTGTGTCCCCTGGGCATGACAGCTGTGTGATGCATCACCAGGTCCTGGCACTGCCCTGCAACCGGCCTCCGCGCCTGGGTGGGTGGGTTCGTCTTTTCTGACTATGACACAGGGTGACACTCAGAGCGCTGCTCACCTGGCATTTCTGTGTGATAGTTATGGGAACATTCATGCATGTGAAAGCATTGGGGAAGTACGATGGGACTCCTTTTTTTTTTTAATGTGTTTCACCCCAACTGGTGTGGTTCAGTGGTTGAGCATTAACCTATGAACTAGGTCATTGTTTGATTCAGGTCAGGGCACATGCCTGGGTTGTGGACATGATCCCCAGTAGGGGGCATACAGGAGGCAGCCAATCCATGATTCTTTCTCATCATTGATGTTTCTCTCTCTCTTTTTCTCTTCCTCTCTAAAATGTTTCTTTTAAACCTCACCTGAGGATATATTTTATTGATTTTAGAGAGAAAGAAAGAGAGTAAGAGAGAAACATCAATGTGAGAGAGAAACATCTCACTGCCTTCCATATGACCCATATCCAGAGATTGAACCTGTGACTGTTCAGTGTCCAGGATGATGCTCCAACCCACTGAGCTATGGCCAGGGCACATCACGAACCTTCACAGAAATGATTGTGACGTTGTCCCTGGCCTCCTGTGTGGACCGTCCCTGGGGCCCCCAGGAATTGCCACGATCCTCCGTTTCATCCCTTTGTCATGGGCAAAAGTCATGTCTGTGTTTTCCTATGAATTCATCATTTGTCACTCACCAACATTTTATGTGCTTTTTTTAGAAAATAAATAACACCAATAAAGCTGTTACAGAAATTCGTTTGAAAGCCACAGAATACATTCAGCCCAATCCAGGTAACGTGGGACAATGTCTGGAACTGTCCTATTGCCCGTTCATGGTGACCCACACTGAACACCCACATTGGCTGTGCCCACCCTTGATGTGATCTAGAAACAATGTCCTAGGGGTCTCAATCATGAAATGTGGTTTTTGGTGTGTTTTTTTGTTTGTTTGTTTGTTTTTGTTTGTTTGTTCATTTTGTATATTTTTATTGATTTCAGAGAGGAAGTGAGAGGGAGACAGAGAGAGAAACATCAATGATGAAAGACTATCATTGGTCCGATGCCTCCTGCACACCCCACATTGGGCATCGAGCCCACAACGCAGGCCTGTGCCCTGACCAGGAATGGAATCGTGACCTCCTGGTTCACAGGTTGATGCTCAATCCCTGAGCCACACCTGCTGGGCCTGAAATTTCTTTTTTTGATGTTTAGTCTCCAGGGACTCAGTGGTTGTCTGGGCTGATGAGAGCAGAATGGACAGTCCTGGGATCCATTGGGAGGGCTCCTGGTTCGGCAACTGGGCATTGCTCAGCAAAGACACATAGGAGACCCTTCAGAAATCCATTCAGAGTTTTGTAAATGCTTGCTGCTTACTTAGACATGTCCTCCTTTTTTACTTACTGTTTTTGTTGTGGTTAATCCTCACCTGAGGATAGTTTTCCATTTATTTTTAAAAAATAAATCTTTATTGTTCAGATTATTACGTATGTTCCTCTTTTTCCCCCCAATAGCTTCCCTCCACCTGATTCCCCCCCACCCCATGCCCCTACCACCACCCCAGCCACTGTCTTCATCCATAGGTGTAAGATTTTTGTCCAATTTCTTCCCGAACCCCTCACACCCTCTTTCCCCTGAGAATTGTCAGTCCAATCCCTTTCTATGCCTCTGATTGTATTATATTCACCACTTTATTCTGTTCATCAGATTTTTTATTCATTTGATTTTTAGATTCACTTGTTGATAGATATGTATTTGTTGTTCATAATTTTTATCTTTACCTTTTTCTTCTTCTTCCTCTTCTTAAAGAATACTTTTTAGCATTTCATAAAATACTGGTTTGGTGGTGAAGAACTCCTTTAGTTTTTTCTTGTCTGTGAAGCTCTTTATCTGACCTTCAATTCTAAACGATAGCTTTGCTGGATAGAGTAATCTTGGTTGTAGGTTCTTGCTGTTCATCACTTTGAATATTTCTTGCCATTTCCTTCTGGCCAATAGTTTCTGTTGAGAAATCAGCTGACAGTCACATGCGTACTCCCTTGTAGGTAACTAACTATTTTTCTTTTGTTGCTTTTAAGATTCTCTCTTTGTCTTTTTCCCCTGGTATTTTAATTATGATGTGTCTTGGTGAGGTCCTCTTTGGATTCCTTTTGTTTGGAGTTCTGTGTGTTTCCTGAGCTTGTAAGTCTATTTCTTTCACCAGGTAGGGAAAGTTTTCTGTCATTATTACTTCTAATAGGTTTTCAATACTTTTCTCTCTCTCTGCTTCTGGCACTCCCATAATTTGGATGTTGGTACGCTTAACGTTGTCCCATAGGCTCCTTACACTATATTCATATTTTTGGATTCCTTTTTTCTTTTTTGTTTTTCTGGTTGGGTGTTTTTTGTTTCCTCATGTTTCAAATCTTTGATTCTTGGGGTCCTTTGATCTACTGTTGAATTTCTGTATATTCTTTATTTCAGACAGCGTATGCTTAATTTCTGACTGGTCCTTTTTTTTTTTTTTTTTTTTTTTTTTTGCATTCTCATTTAGATCTTTAAAGTTCTCACAAAGTTCCTCAGAGGTTTTTAGCAGATTCTTGAGTAACCTTATAAATGTGATTTTTAACTCTATGTCCAGTCTTCTGCTTTCCTTCATTTCTTTCATTTGTGATCTGCCTTTTTGTCTCCACATTTTAGCTGCTTCCTTGAGTTGATGGAGTTGCTTTTTGTGCCAAGTGTCTTTTGGGCCCAGTGGCTCAAACTCCCCAAGGTGGACACTCTTGGTGCACCAAGTTATGGGCTGCACAGTCTTGTTGTAGTTAAGCCTTGATTGTTGTTAGTATCACTGGGCAGAGTTGACCTCCAAACCAATTGGCTGTAAGGATCATCAGTGTCTCCACTGGGAGAGCTTCTCTGCTCAGTTTGGATGGGGTGAGGTCTCAGAGCAGAGCAGGCAGCCTTGGTTTCCCATCAGCCCTGCCTTAAAAGGGTTGGGTCTCAGAGTCCTGTGGCAATGGTTGCTCGCACCTCTAAGAGAAAGCTGCTCTGGAGCTTTTCCCACTGCCATACAGTCCTATTTCTTTCTGAATGAGTGTGGGTACCCAAAGTCTCACCTGGAGCTGGAGTACATGTAGTTTGGGAAGCTTTGTTTCCCTCCAGAACGAGAAAGGCATCCACACGTTCAACTGCCCGGGCCCTCTCCACGAGCGTGCCTCCTTCCCTCTATATTCCATAGTTCCTCTGGGTCTCCGTCCTTGAGGCAATAGCTGCATGCACCTCTGAGAGAAAGCTGCTCTTGAGCTTTGCCCACGGCCAGACAGTCCAGTTTTTCCCCAAATGAGTGTGGTACCCAAAGTCTCCCCTGGAACTGGAGTATGGTGCAGTCGTGAGGTCCTGTTTCCCTTCAGAATAATCAAGGCAGCCAAGTATCCAGCCGCCCGGCCCTTCCTCTTGTGCATACATGTCTCTGCACCTTTGTCTTCCATAGTTCCCCAGTGTTTCAGTGCCCCGAGGCTATGGCTGAACACATCTCTGAGAGAAAGCTGCTCTCGGGCCCTTCCCGCTGCCAGACAGTCCAATTTCTCCCCGTATGTGTCTCACCCAGGACTGGATTTCAGCATTATGGGGAGCCTTTGATTTGCTCCGGTTAGAGAAAGCCAGCCGTGTATTCAGCTACCTGCCCCTTCCTCTCGAGAGTGCACCTCTCGTGTCTCTACACCTCTGCCCTGTGTTTCAGTGTCCTTTTCTTTTTCTTTCTAGTTGTGGTTTTGAAATTGTTGTGCAAGGCAGCAGTATAGGTGTTCACTTATGCCGCCATCTTGGTTTCTCCCCTCTTAATATTTGCTTTCTCCATTGATTTTTAGAGAGAGTGGAAGGGAGGGGGGGGGAGACAGAGAGAAACATCGATGTGAGAGAGACACATCCATGGGTTGCCTCCTGCACATTCCCCCATCAAGGCCAGGAGACCTGCAACCAAGGTGCATGCCCTTCACCAGAATCGAACCTGGGACCCTTCAGTCCACAGGTCGACAATATGTCCACTGAATCAGACCAGCTAAAGCTCATTTACTTTTTGAAATATTGATTTCAGATAGTAAGGGAGAAGGAGACAGAGACAGAAACATCAATGATGAGAGAGATCATGGATCAGCTGCCTCCTGTATGCCCCTCACTGGGGATGTGCCCTAACCAGAATGGAACTCGGGACCCTTCAGTCTGCAGGCTGATGCCCTATCCACTGAGCCATACAGACTAAGGATAAATAAATTTTGAGAAAGAGAGAGAGAGGTCCTGATATAGCCTGGTTGCATTGTGTGCACAATTTCCATTTCCCACATGAATCCGCAACCATTCGTTAGGCACCCACCTGGGTGATGCATGTGCCAATTGCAGGAAAGAATAAATAGGTCACTGTGGCCCTTTGGCACCTTGGATCTCTGACATGTCACTCAATCTTGCTGGCTCATGCACTGTGCCAGTGTGAGAGACTGCCCTGTCCCATGAAGGAATTACAAATGACCCTGTCTTGAAGTATACAGAGCGAAGCTGGGCATGCTGAGCCCGGCGTCGAAGATCCACAATCAGGGGAAGGCCCTCGAGTGCCCACAGCCGTTGGGCCTGCTGGGCAACTGCATGCTCAAGTACGGCTACGAGCTGGGTGAGGACTCCACCTTCGGTGAGTGCTCAGGGCCTGGAGGGCGGGCGGTCCTTGTTGCCTGTAAGTTATACACAAAGACTTTCTTTTTCTCTTCTTTTCTTTTTTGGATTGATTTCAGAGAGGAAAGGAAAGAGAGAGAAACATCAATGATGAGAATCCTGGTTTGGTTGCCTCTTACACGCCCCCTACTGGGGATCGCAGGTATACCCTGAGTAGACCTCAAACCATGACCTCCTGGTTCATAGGTTAATGCTCAAACACTGAGCCATGCAGGCTGGCTGTGAGATGTTTTTTGTTTGTTTGTTTGTTTGTGTTAATTTTCACCTAAGGATCATTTTTTTATTTTTAGGGAGAGTGAAAGAGAGAGGGAGAGAAGAGAAACATCAATGTGCGAGAAACACATTGATTGGTTGCCTCTTTCATGAGCCCCGACCAGGGTCAGGTCCCAACCCAAGAAGCCTGCAACCCAGGTACATGCCCTTGACCTGAATTGAACCTGGGACTCTGGTCCTGTGGGCTGACACTCTGCCCACTGACCACACCGGCCAGGGACCAAAATGTTTTTAAGAGAACCTGCAACCTCATTGTGCACAGCTTCGAGGTCACCATCTTGCAAATGAATGCTGATTAGCTGATGCCCTTAGCGGGCCACACTCTGCATGGCTGCCCATCCTGCTGGAAGCTCCCTGCAGGACACTGCCAGGCTTCGTCCACACCAGGAAGGATCCGGGTGCCTTTCCCTCAGAATGATCCAGGGAGAGGCCCCTGGAGGACCTGGCAGCAAAAGCTGAGATGAGATGTTCATTCATTCCTATTGGCATCTTTATTGGTGGGTGTTTAGCCCTGAGGAGGACTCAATCCTGTTTTTGTTTACTAGAGGCCCGGTGCACAAAATTCGTGCAGTTGGGGGGTGGGGGGATGGTGTCTCTCAGTCCAGCCTGCACCCTCTTTAATCTGGGATCCCATCGGGCCTAAATGGGCAATAGGACATCCCTTTTAAAATACAGGTCTGTCAGCTCCCAACAGTTCACTTGCCTGCCTTACTGCCCCTAACCACTTCTGCCTGCCACCCTGATCACCCCCTAACTACTCCCCCTTGCCAGCCTGATGGAAGCCTAACTACTCCACTGACAGCCCAATTGCCCCTAACTGGCCTCCCCTGGTTGCCTCCCAACTGCCATTCCCAGATGACCCATAACCTCGAACTACCCTCCCTTGAAGCCTGGTAGCCTCTAACTTCCCTCCCTTGCAGGTCTGGCCCCTTCTAATTGCCCTACTCTTCCACAATTGCCCACCCCTGCAGGCCTGGGTTCCCCATTACTGCCATCCCCTGCAGTCCTGGTCCCCCACCCCAACTGTCCTCCCCTGTTGGCCTGATCGCCCCCAACTGCCCTCCCCTGCAACCTGTGTTCCCCTCAACTGCCTTCCCTTACAGGCGTGGGAAACCCTAACTGCCCTCCTCTTCAGGCCATCTTGTGGTGGCCATCTTGTGTCCACATGGGGACAGTTATCTTTGACCACACAGGTGGAGCCATCTTGTGTGTTGAAGTGATGGTCAATTTGCATATTACTCTTTTATTAGATAGGATAAAGGCCTGGTATAAAGGTGGGGGCTGGCTGGTTTGCCCTGATGGGTGTCCCAGATCAGGGTGGGGGCTTCCTTGGGGTGTGGAGCAGCCTGGGCGAGGGTTCTGTGATAGTTTGCCGGCCAGGCATGCCCCCAAGGGATGAGGGCCCCTGCTGGAGGGGTAGGTCAGCCTGCATGAGGGACTGAAGGCTGTTTTCAAGCTGGCCACACCCCCTTTAGGGTGTAGGTTACTGCTGGAGTGCCTGGCCAGCCTGAGTGAGGGGCTGATGATTGTTTGCAGGCTGGCCATGCCCCCAGCGGGGACCCTCACCCCACGGGGGCATGGCCAGCCTGGGTAAGATGCTGAGGGCTGTTTTTTGGCTGGCAACATCCCCTTCAGGGTGGTGGTCCTCACTGGGCGCCTGGTGAGGGACTGATAGCTGTTTGCAGGCTGGCATGCCCCCCAGCAGGGACTCTTACTCCATCCCCCCAGAAAGCCAGGCCCCCAGCCACTCCATGAGTGGTGGCCACAGCAGACTGGAAGCCTGGGCTGCCTCTGATGACCCAGGCTCTTAGCCCCGTCTTTTTTTCTCTCCAGCCACTCCTTCAGCAGAGACTAGGGTGCATGGGAATTTTGGCTTCTTCTGTCACTGGGGGCAACCCAAGTCTCTGCTCCTGTCAGCTCCATGGCTGCTGCCATCTTTATTGGGTTAATTTGCATACTTGCTCCT
The DNA here is from genome assembly GCF_964339955.1 of Pipistrellus hanaki. Taxonomy (NCBI): domain Eukaryota; kingdom Metazoa; phylum Chordata; class Mammalia; order Chiroptera; family Vespertilionidae; genus Pipistrellus; species Pipistrellus hanaki. The sequence continues at coordinate 7,654,627 of NW_028182304.1, read as the reverse complement.
GATTGGCTGGTGGGTGTAGCAGAAAGATTGTCAATTTGCATGTTTTTCTTTTATTAGTGTAGAAGACTACATGCAATAAACATTCATTTTTCAATAAAAAATATTTTAATCACTATAATTACTAGAGGCCTGGTGCACGAAATTCATGCATGGGGATTGTCCCTCTCATAATTCAGGAATGCTGGCTCCCAACTGCTCACCTGCCTGCCTGCCTGATTGCCCCTAACTGTTTCTGCTGACCAGCCTAATTACCCCCTAATCACTCCCCTGCCGGCCTGATCGATGCCTAACTGCTCCCCTACCAGCCTGATTGCCCCTAACTGCCTTTCCCTGCTCACCTGATTTCCCATAACTGCCTCCCATGCTGGTCTTTTCACCTTAACTGCCCTCCCCTGCCAGCCTGGTTGTCTCTAACTGTCCTCCCCTACAGGCCTGGTTGCCCCCAACTGCTCTTCTCTGCTGGCCCAATCACCCTACACTGCCCTACCTTGCTAGGCTGGTACCCCTAACTACCCTACCCTGCCAGTCTGGTCCCACCCAATTGCCCTCCCTTGCAGGTATGGTCCCTCTCAACCACTGTCCCTTGCTGGCGTAATCACCCACAACTGCCCTACCATCTTGTGGCGGCCATCTTGTGTCCAGATGGGGGAGGCCTTCTTATGTGTTGGAGTGATGGTCAATTTGCATATTACCCTTTTATTAGATAGGGTTACTAGCTACACAGTGCATAAAATCATGCACCTTGAAAGAAACTTTGGGCTGTGAGGCTGTATTTAGCACAGGCGGAGGTCTCAACCCATCCTCCATGCCTCCACCCAGCCCCTCCTGCTATGGCTTCCGAAGGTGCCAAGTAATTGGGGCCGGCACAGGCAGTGGGATCAAGCAGCAACTCTGGAACCAGGAGCGGGTGCAAGCAGCTGCCAGCCCAGATCTCCCCTCAGGAGCAGGAGGAGGTGGAGAAGCCCTGAGAGATCACAGCTGGCTGCCACTTCTCACACCCGCTGAAGGTGCTGAGCAATCAGGATCAGCTTTGGCTACTCATGTGGATACAAGTGTAGCTCCAGCACTGGCAATGGGTGTGAGTGTGGCCAGTGCCGGCAATAGGTCTGAGCACCAGGCAGGACCTCAGCACACTAGAGCAAAGAATTTTCAGTAACCACCAAAGACTCGCCCTGGTCTATTGCCCCACTCACCTGCTCTACCAGCCCACTGTGGCCAACGCCCTCCATGTTCCACGCATGAACACTGGTGATCAGTGCACATCATAGCAGCCCATTGTTTTATTTGTTCCATTGGTCTTTTGTATATTAGCCTTTTATTATATAGAATAGTCAGTGGTTGAGTTTTGACCTAAGAACCAGGAGGTCACAGTGTGATTCCAGTCAAGGGCACATCCCCGGGTTGTGGGCTTGATCCCCAGGAGGGGCATGCAGAAGGCAGTTGATTCATGATTCTCTGTCATCATTGCTGTTTCTCTCTCTCCCTCTTCCTTCCTCTCTGAAATCCATTAAAAAAAATATGTTTAACGAAAGAGAAAGTTTTTGTGTTTATCTTTTCCAAGTCATCCCTCAGCAAAGACCTTGTTAAATAAAACATCACCCACATACTTTGGGCAAGAAGTGAATAGTGCCTCCAACCTCTGGGTGCTCCATGAACGGACGCTTTTTATTTGTGTTTCTATCCCAGGTGGTGTGATGATCGAAATGGGCAAGGCCATGAAGCTGATGGCAGAGGTGAAAAAATCCTTTTATATTAACGTCAAGGAAACCTTTATTGATCCACTCCAGTTAGTCCACGATGAAGATTTAAAAGATTTCAGTAAGTTTTCTCAGCTATAAACCCCCGGCATTGCTATAAAATGATGTCTGTAGTTAAAACTGTGGGGACATGTCTGTAGGGAGCCAGCAACAGCATCACCTTAGTGTGGGCAGTGACACAGATAAGCACTCAGTGATGTTCACCTGGCCCCCTGGGTGGGAGCCCCAGAGCCATGAGCCCTTTGTCCTGTAGCTGTGTGTGTGTGTGTGTGTGTGTGTGTGTGTGTGTGTGTGTGTGTTATGGTAAAGGTGTTTACTTATTTCAATCCTCATCTGAGGATATTTGTGCCATTGATTTTAATTTATTAAATTTTTTAAATTTATTTCAGAGAGAAACGGAGTGGGAGAGATAGAAAGATCAGTGATGAGAGAGAATCTTTAATTGGCTGCCTCCAGTATGCCCCCCACAAGGGAGTGAGCCTGCAATCCAGGCATGTGTCTTGGCTGATTTGTACCCAAGACCCTTCAGTCCACAGGTTGACACTCTATCTACTGAGCCAAAAACAGCTAAGGCTGTTCCATTGGTTTTTAGAGAGAGTGGAAGAGAGAGGGAGAGACAGAGAGAAACATCAATGTGAGAAAAACATATTGACTGGTTGCCTTCTTCTCACACCCTGACCACCACCCCTGCTGGGGAGGAGCCTACAACCAGATGGGAATGCCAGACCCTTAGGTCTGAAGGCTGACACTCTATCCACTGAGCCACACAGGCTAGGGATATCTTGTGGTTTATTGAATCCAGAAAGTAACCAAGCTAAGGGTACTTATTTCTACAACCATTGTTCACAGCAAATGATTCTTAAACTTTGGAGTGGATTTTTTACAATGAAAATAATAACCTCATCATGTATATGTATATGTATATGTATATGTATATGTATATGTATATGTATATGTATATGTATATGTATTTGTATTTGTATTTATTGAAGAGAGAGAGAGAAATATCAATGATTGGAGAGAATCATTGATCCACTGTCTCCTGCACATCCCCTACTGAGACTGAGCACACAACCCAGGCATGTGCCCTGACCGGGAATCAAATTGACCTGTGTTTTAGGTCCCATACCACTCAGGCCTCATTGCCTCTTTTGATACATGGCATAAGTGGTCATAAATTTCCAGGACTTTATTTTATATTGGAAGGCTTTCTAAAATGCCCATATGGAGCTCACACACAAGAGGAGGTGTGTGTTTCATTCATGGTAGTGTTTATTCAACTCATTTTGTAACTGTTGGGGAAACTTATGGAAGACACACAATTACTCCAGAACAAGCATGTCAAACTCAAAGCTAACATGGGCTGTAAAAAAAAAAAAAAGGTTTCAATTTTCATGAAAAGGTAGGTTTATTTTGATAGAGACATGTTTAATATAAAGGGCTGAAATAAATAAGTCATCATTCACATAAAATAATAGACCATTTTAATACAAATATTTTTTCTTATACATTGACTTAGCAGATATTGAATAACTCCACAAATGAATAAGTGTAATGCAAATGAACCCATTTTTCTAGTTCTCTGAAAACGAGATATTTTCTGTTGTGCTCACCAAACAAGTCAGTCCAAGAATAATGACATGGCCATTGGCTGCTAAAATATTCACTGCTAGTATTAGGGGAGATAAATGGTGCATCTGCTCATAAGGTGAGTAAGGGAAATAAATACAACACAATGATAGTAATCAGTCATTAGCAAACATTGCAGTTAGTTATTAAGAATCTACACTAATGCTCCGGGTCAGTGTGCGTGACCAGCGTCTGCCCCAAGAAAAGAGGGAAGCGCCCACGCGGGCTACGTCCCTGCCCGGAGCTACCTACCGGCTTGGACGGGGAAACCTCGCCATCTTGAGAGGAAGATAGGATCGTGTCAGAGGCCTGAATATCCACAGCCACAGCGACCACCAAGCATCTGTGACCCCCAGAACGCAGATCACAGGCGGCACGAACACCTGGCCTCAAAGGAGTGCCCCACTGCTCAGCGAAAAGGATTACTGTTCCACAGTCTTTATCTATCTTTCCTTCTCCAATGCTTTATTCTATCTCAACCCTACCTTTATGCCTTCACCCTCTTTCTGATCTTTTCCTTTGGTACCACGTTTATCTTAACTCTTTCCTGCTCTAGATTTTCCCCATTCCTTCTGTCTACCCCCTCCTAAAATTTCACCCTACTTGTATATATCTAATTTCCAACTACCTGCTCCAAACCCATTCACACCTCCCTCGCAGTTGTCCTAAAAACAAAACAAAACAAAACAAAAAAACAGTCTTTCTCTCTAACTCTTTGAAGTTGTATGTTGAATGTTAACTATACTGAAGTTGTATGCTTTTTTTTATAAGATTGATTTGCCTATGCTTTTTGTTTGATTGTATGTTTTTGTTAGCTGGGTTCTAGTCACCCTTATTGGTGGTTATTAATATTGCAAACACATTTCTATTCAGTGCCTTGTGTGTTGTACCTGGTTGTGTTGTATTTTGTGCCTTTAAATCAAAGCAGGAGAGATAGAACTACACAACAAGACATCCTAGATCATGGGGAGACCAAAAAACAGCCCCCATATGAAAGAAAAGCAGGCTTCACCAGAAAAGGAAGTAAACGAGATAGAGGCAAGCAACCTAACAGAGCAAGAATTCAGAGTAATGATCATAAGATGGCTAAAAAGAATGGAAGACAAATTTGACAATATGAGTAAGAACCAAGAGGAGCCAGGACCAGTTTGGCTCAGTGGATAGAGCGTCGGCCTGCAGACTGAAAGATCCCGGGTTCGATTCTGGTCAAGGGCATGTACCTTGGTTGCGGGCACATCCCCAGTGGGGGGTGTGCAAGAGGCAGCTGGTCTATGTTTCTCTCTCATCGACGTTTCTAACTCTCTGTTCCTCTCAATTTCTCTCTGTGTAAAATCAATAAAATATATTTAAAAAGAAAAAAAGAACCAAGAGGAAATGAAGAAAAACCAAGAAGAAATGAAAAATGACATCGCTACTGTAAAGAACTCAATAGAAAGCATCAAGAGTAGATTAGAAGAAGCAGAGGACCATATCAGCGAGCTAGAAGACAAGATGGAAAAAAATACCCAATTAGAACAGCTTCTGGAAAAAAAAATTAAAAAATAGGAGGAAAGTCTAAGGGAACTTTAGGACAATACAAAACAAAACAATATTAGAATAATAGGGGTTCCAGAAGGAAAGGGAATTGAGGAAGACATGGAAAACGTATTTCAAGAAATAATGACTGAAAACTTTCCTGAGATAGAGAAGAAAAAACCCACATAAATCCAAGATGCTCGTAGAGTCCCAAGCAAAATGAATCCCAGAAAACCGACCCCTAGGCACATTATAATTAAGCTGGCAAACACCAACGACAAAAAAAAAAGAATTTTAAAAGCAGCCAGAGAGAGACAGAAAGTTACATATAAAGGAACCCCCATCAGACTAGCAACTGATTTCTCCACAGAAACATATCAGGCCAGAAGGGAATGGGATGAAATATACAAAGTCATGCAAAGGAAGGGTCTGAATCCAAGAATACTGTACCCAGCAAAGCTATCAATCAAAAGTGAAGGTGAAATCAGGAGCTTCACAGACAAAAACAGACTAAGGGAATTTATCTCCACCAAACCAGCAATGCAATAAATGCTAAAGGGTCTACTGTAAAATTAAAGAAATAGAAAGCAAAGAAGGAACACAGGGGTATAGAATAAAAATGGCGTCAAATAAGTATCCATCAATAATAACTTTAAATGTAAATGGACTAAATGCTCCAATCAAAAGACATAGGGTGTCAGATTGGATAAGAAAACAAGACCCATATATCTGTTGTCTACAAGAAACCCACCTCAGAAAAAAAGATGCACACAGACTGAGGGTGAAGGAATGGAAAAAGGTTTTTCAGGCGAATGGAAATGAAAAAAACAAAAACAAAAAACTGGGGTAGCAATACTTATATCTGACAAATTAGATCTCAGAGTGAAGGACATAACAAGAGATAATGAAGGCCACTTCATAATACTAAAGGGAGCAATCCAACAAGAAGAAATAACCCTGGTAAATATATATGCACCCAATACGGGAGCACCCCAATATATAAAAAAACTGCTGGAGGACATTAAGGGAGAGATTAATAGCAATACAATCATAGTAGGAGATTTTAATACCCCACTGTAACCCTTTGACAAATCATCTAAACAAAAAATCAGCAAAGAAATACCAATCCTAAATGACTCGCTAGACCAGATGGAATTAATCGACATCTTCAGAACATTCCACCCCAAAGCCACAGAATATACATTCTTTTCAAGCACACATGGGACATTCTCAAAGATAGACCACATTTTGGGACATAGGCAAAGTCTCTTCAAATTCAAGAAGATAGAAATCATATCAAGCACCTTCTCAGATCATAGTGGCATAAAACTGGAAATTAACTACAATGAAAAAAATCCAAAGAAATCAAACACATGGAGACTAAACAGCATGCTATTAAACAAGGACTGGGTTACCAAAGAAATCAAGGAAGAAATTAAAAACATCCTGGAAACAAATGACAATGAAAACACAACTATCCAAAATCTATGGGACACAGTAAAAGCAGTTTTGAGAGGGAAGTTCATATCCCTACAAGCCTATTTCAAAAAACTAGAAAAAATGGTAACAAATGATCTAACTCTACAACTCAAAGAGTTAGAAAAAGAGCAACAAGAAAAGCCCAGTGTAAGCAGAAGGAAGGAAATAACAAAATTCAGAGTGGAGATAAACGACATAGAGACCAAAGAAACAATACATAAGATCAACAAAACCAAGAGCTGGTTCTTTGAAAGAATAAACAAGATAGATGAACCTCTAGCTAGGCTAACCAAGAAACAAAGAGAGAGGACCCAAATAAACAAAATCAGAAACGAAAGAGGTGAAATAACAACAGGCCCCGCCGAAATACAAAGGATTGTTACAAAATACTACGAACAACTCTATTCCAACAAACTGAACAACCTGGAGGAAATGGACATATTCCTAGAAAAATACAAACTTCCAAAACTCAATCAGGAAGAATAAAAATCTCAATAGAGCAGTGACTTGGGATGAAATTGAAACAGTCATCAAAAAGCTTCCAACAAACAAAAGCCCAGGGCCAGATGGCTTCACAGGAGAGTTTTACCAAACATTCAAAGAAGAACTAAAACCTATCCTCCTCAGACTTTTCCAAAAAATTCAAGAGGAAGGAACACTTCCAAATTCCTTCTATGAAGCCAGCATCACCCTAATACCAAAACCAGATAAAGACAACTCAATGAAAGAGAATTACAGACCAATATTCCTCATGAACATAGATGCCAAAATCCTCAACAAAATTCTAGCAAATCGGCTCCAGCAGAGCATCACAAAGATCATACACCATGACCAAGTAGGATTTATTCCAGGAATGCAAGGTTGGTACAATATCCGCAAATCAATAAACGTGATACATCACATAAACAAATTGAAAGATAAAAATCATATAGTCATATCAATTGATGCAGAAAAAGCATTTGATAAAATCCAACACCCTTTCCTGATAAAAACTCTCAACAAGGTGGGAGTACAAGGATCATACCTCAACATAATAAAAGCTATATATGATAAACCCACAGCCAACATCATACTCAATGGGCAAAAACTAAAACCATTCCCTCTAAGAACAGGAACAAGACAGGGATGCCCACTCTCGCCACTCCTCTTTGACATAGTACTGGAAGTACTAGCCATTGCAATTAGACAAGAGGAGGAAATGAAAGGCATCCAAATTGGAAAAGAAGAAGTAAATTTACCCTTATTTGCAGACGACATGATATTGTATATGAAAAACACAAAAGACTCCATTAAAAAACTAATTGACTTAATAAATGAATTCGGCAATGTAGCAGGATACAAAATTAATGCCAAGAAATCTATGGCATTTCTATACACCAACAGCGAATTTATAGAAACAGAGACTAAAAAAGCAATTCCATTTACCATCGCACCAAAAAAATTAAGATACCTAGGAATAAACTTAACTAAGGAAGTAAAGGACCTATACTCGGAAAACTACACAACACTGAAAAAAGAGATAGAGGAAGATGTAAACAGATGGAAGAACATACCATGTTCATGGATTGGTAGAATCAACATCATCAAAATGTCCATACTTCCTAAAGCAATCTATAGGTTCAATGCACTCCCCATTAAAATACCAATGGCATATTTCACTGACTTAGAACTCTCCAAAAGTTCATTTGGAACAATAAAAGACCCCGAGTAGCCACAGCAATCCTGAGAAAGAAGAGTAAAGTAGGAGGGATCTTAATACCAGACTTCAAACTGTATTACAAAGCCACTGTTCTCAAAACAGCCTGGTACTAGCACAAAAACAGACATATAGATCAATGGAATCGAATCGAGAACCCAGATATCAACCCAAATCACTATGCTCAATTAACATTTGACAAAGGAGGCACGAATATACAATGGAGTCAAGACAGTCTCTTCAATAAATGGTGTTAGGAAAATTGGACAGATACATGCAAAAGAATGAAACTAGATCACCAACTTACACCATACACAAAAATAAACTCAAAATGGATACAGGACTTAAACATCAGACGGGAAACCATAAAAATACTAGAAGAATCCACAGGCAACAAAATCTCAGACATATGCCAAAAGAACTTCTTCACTGATACTGCCCCTAGGGTAATGGAAGCTAAATAGAAAATAAACAAATGGGACTACATCAAAATAAAAAGCTTTTTTACAGCAAAAGAAACCATCAACAAAACAACAAGAAAGCCCACTGTGTGGGAGAACATATTTGCAAATATTACCACTGATAAAGGTTTAATCTCCAACATCTACAAACAGCTTATACAACTAAATAAAAGGAAGATGAATGATCCAATTAAAAAATGGGCAATGGACCTAAATAGAATATTTTCAAAAGAAGACAGAAGGCAGGCCAAAAGGCAAATGAAAACATGCTCAAAGTCACTAATTATCCGAGAGATGCAAATCAAAACAACAATGCGGTACCATCTCACACCTGTCAGAATGGCCAACATCAACAAATCAACAAACGACAAGTGTTGTGAGGTTGTGGAGAAAAAGGAACCCTGGTGCCCTGCTGGTGGGAATGCAGACTGGTGCAACCACTGTGGAGAACAGTATGGAGTTTCCTCAAAAAACTGAAAATGGAACTCCCATTTGACCCAGTAATCCCACTCCTAGGAATATATCCCAAGAAACTAGAAACACCAATCAGAAAGGATATATGCACCCCTATGTTCATAGCAGCACAATCTACAATAGCTAGAATCTGGAAACAGCCTAGATGCCCGTCAGCAGATGATTGGATCCAAAAACTATGGTACATCTACACAATGGAATACTATGCTGCCATAAAAAATAAGGAATTCTCATCATTTGCAGCAACCTGGATAGAACTAGAGAACATCATGCTGAGTGAAATAAGCCAGTCAATGAAAGAGAAATACCACATGGCCTCACTCATTTATGGATATTAAAAAACATTATAAACTGACAAACCAAAAGATAGATATAAAGACAGTAAAGCAACAAGCAGACTGTAAAATTACAGTGGGGAGAGTAGGGAGATCTGGGGGAGATAAGAGATCAACCAAAGGACTTGTATACATGCATATAAGTACAGCCAATGGTCACAAAACTCTGGGGAGGGAGGGTATGTATGGGAAGGGGGAGGGCAATGTTAAAATATGTACACAGATAATAATTTAATAAATAAAAAAATAGAAAAAAAAGAGAGAGAAAATTATATTTAAGTTTTGTTTAGTTTTAGTTAAAAAAAAAGAATCTACACTAATAAAAGAGTAAGATGCAAATTGACTGTACCTTTGTGACAACCACCAGCCAATCAGGAGTGAGTATGCAAACTAACCCAACAAAGATGGTGGGTTATTTTGCACATGCAGGCTCCAAGTGGCTGAGGCTAGATGCTTGTGCCGTTGTCATGGCAATAGCACAGGCATTCAGCACCGCCCCAGCTGCTCTGAGCCTCTGGGCAGTGTGGGTAAGGCAGAAAGGCGGCTCCCGCTGGAGTGAAGATGGTGCTGGCAGCCAGGGGAAGGTAGGCCCATTCTTGCCTGAATCTTTGTGCGTTGGGCCTCTAGTTATCTATAATATGATATTGTCAAAATTAAGTTTTAAAATTTTTATTACAACCTTCCTTACATATCTTTATATTGTCTGGGCCACAAAAATACTTGTTGTGGGCTGCATGTGGACAGCAGGCCATGCATTCGACATGCTAGCTCTGGAAGATACTAGGGATGTGTGTTTTTATCATCTGTTTCTTAATAAGGATTTGACAATAGTGCCAGAAGACATATCCCTATTTTTTCTATAGTTAATTTGGTTGGAAATTAAGGACATTAAGAGAGCTGGAGTGAGGGGTCCTGTAAAATATTTTGAAAATGGAATCTGAGTGTCAATACTGTGTTCTTATGTTTCATATTTACAATCATCTATCATCCATCCATCAATCCATCCATCCACTCATTTATGCTATCACTCATCCAGCAATCCACTTATCTGATCTTCCGTCCATTCATTCATGCTATCATCCACCCATCCATCCATCCACCTACCCATCCATCCACCTATCCATCCACCCATCCATCCATCTATCCATTTACTACAAGACCAATGCACAAAATTTGTGCAAGGGGCTTGGCTCTCACAGCCCCAGCCAGCCCTCACAGCCCAACTTCATCAGGAAGGTTGTCTGGAATGCCAGTTGTCATTTGGATGGTCACTTTATTGTTTGGTCTCAATACCATATTAGTGCTTTATTTTATAGGATGCTATGATCCATCCATCCACCCATCTGTTTATTATGCTATTATCCATTCATCTGTCCATCCATCCATTTATTTATGCTATCATCCATCCAACCATCTATCCACCCACCCATCCATCCATCTATCCAAGTATGCTATCATCCCTCCATGAATCCATGTATCCATTCATCCATTTATGGTATCATCCCTCCATGCATCTATCCATTCATCCATGTATGCTATCATCCATCCAAACATCCATTCGTTTACTTCATAAATATTCCTTGATAATTTACAGGGAAAGAAACCTCTCCAAATGCTGAGGGGCCCACCAGAAAGTAAAAAGTAACTGGGTCCTTGCTCCCTAAAATATAGACCAAGAAAAAGTAATGAACTTCCTTGTGGAGGCATGGCAGGCCTCCCTGGGCCACGTGCCGAGGTAGCAGCTCCAGGTCTGTCTCCTCTCCCTCAGAACCAACTGAAGAGGCTGGAGGGCCGCTGCCTGGACTACGATTATAAAAGGAAGCTTGTTGGAAAGATCCCCAACAACGAGATCACACAAGCAATGGAAAAGTTCGAGGAGTCCAAGGACATGGCAGGGAGAAGCATGTTTAATTTTTTAGAAAATGACATGAGTATTGACCCCAAGCAGGAGAACCTCCTGGGAATGAAAACATTGTATGTTTGTGGGGAAGCTCTGGGAGCCTTTGTTATAAAAGTTTCCAGAGATACTTGTGGCCCAGTGCATGGATTCATTCACATTGAAAGTAAATTAATTAGAGGAAAGATTCCTGAGGTACATGTTACTGAAAAAAATTAAATGTCAAAATAGTATATCTATCTATCTATCTAATAAAGAGGTAATATGCTAATTGACCCTCACACCCTCACAAAGATGGTGGTGCCCACAGCCAATAAGGAGGGGATATGCTAACTGACTGTCATGCCCTCAAAATGGTGACTCCAGCCCCCTCAGCACCTGCCTCCAGAGTCCCCCAGTTCTCCAGCTCCCCAGAGCCAGCCTGAGGCACAGGCAAGCTTCATATGGCAGCTGCCCAGCCTCTCAGGGCCGCCCAAGGCTCAGGTAACCAGGGCCAGCCAAGGCTTGAGCTGCCAGCAGTGGAAGAAACAGAGTTGTGATGGGGGCGTCACCTTCCCCTGATAGCTGGGTCGCCTCCTGCCCCTAAGGGCTCCCAGACTATGAGAGGGGGCAGACCGGGCTGATGGTCTCCAGTGCATCAATTTTGATTCACCGGGCCTCTAGTACTATTATAAAATTAAAATGTTCATGATTGGCACCAATGACAGCTATATTTGTATTGTGTATGCATGAGTCATTATTTTTAAATTGCTAGTGTGCGTCATATATACTAGTTAATCCATCAGATGGATTTATAGTCAACCACTTAGCCCTTTATATATATAGAGATATATATAATTGATTTCAGAGGGAAAGGGAGAGGAACATCAATGATGAGAGAGAATCATGGATCAACTGCCTCCTGCATGCCCCCTAATGGGGATCCAGCCCACAACCCAGGCATGTGCCCTGACTGGAATTGAACCATAACCTGATTTCTAGGTCAGCACTCAACCACTGAGCCACAGCGGCCATGTCCCAGTATTTCATTCTAACTGTGGTTTGGGAAGCAGAGGCCACTGTTGTGGCCTGCAAGACCCAGTCAAGGCAGGACTCCAGATGGCCAGCAAGGTCCTATCGAAGCAGGACTCCAGGCCAGGAAAGGAACGAGCAGCCAGACACATAACAAAGAATGTAGCATAACTTTTAGTCATAACATAGTTCTGTTGCAAGGCTCAACCCCCAGGCAGGCACATCCTGTTTCCAGTAGCCGCAAGGCAGGACAAACAGACCAAACCAGGTCAAACAGAAACTGCTTAAGCTGAAAACTTCTAGCCAATCATAATCTGCCAGGCATCCCTAGGACAGGGATAAAAGTAGCGTGCTTAGAGTGGGTCGGGGCTCTCGTTGCTCGCTGCTGTATCAGTTGAGACGGGAGCCCGGACTCAAGTTCGTAATAAAGGCTTCCAAAATTCCAATTTGGCTGACTGGTGGTCATCATTTGTGGGTCGCCCATAACAGCCACCACACACAGCTGGTGCTTATGGCCTGAATACAGCTGGGGGCCTCCACATGATAACAGACTCAGCTTAGTAACCACCACTCCCCTGGTTGCATTGAGCACATACTATGTTTGTGCACAGCGTCCCGGGATGCATGTCTTTCCTGATGTCAGCCAGGGATGGAGAAAGTGCCTAGTGTCAAATGCATCTCTCCATGACATAATCATGCGAGAGAAGGGCTGCTGATGTCCCCTCCGACCCTCTCAGCCCCATAGTGTGTCAAAGAATGTTCATTTAGCCCTAGCTGGTTTGGCTCAGTGCAAAGAGCATAGGTCTGTGGATGGAAGGGTCCTAGTTTCAGGATATACCTTGGTTTCAGGCTTTATCCCAACCCTGGTTGGGTCATGTGCAAAGGCAAACCAATCGATGTGTCTCTCTCACATCAATGTTTCTTTCTCTGTCTCTCCCTCCCTTCCACTCTCAAAAAAAAAAAAAAAAAAAAAAAAAAAAAACCAAAAAAACAATAGAAGGAACATCCTCACGTGAGGATTCAAAATAAAACAAAAAGAATGTTCATTTAGTTCTCTTCCATGATTCCTTTTCATGTTCTGCAATGCCACGCAGATTGCAAAGGGGGTGTTAAAATAGAAATTCACTTACCTGAGGACAGAGGTGGCAGTCTACTGGGATCACATGAGGTTGAGGCCCTGCCCGCCACGCGGGAGAGGTGAGGAGAGGGAGAGAGGTGGTGGTGGCGGGCTGGAAGTCTTGCAGGAATATTCCTGCAACAAGTCACTAGTTGATTTATATAGAGAGTGAACGAGAGAGGTAGAGACAGAGGGAAACATCCATGTGAGAGAAATGTCTATCGGTTGCCTCCTGCAGGTGCACTCACCAGGGCCCTGGCCGGGAGGAGCCTGCAACCAAGGCACGTGCCCCTGACCAGAATTGATCCTGGAACCCTTTGGTCTGTAGGCCGATGCTCTCAGATCGATGAACTTTATAGCATAAAAGAAAAATCTGAGAATATTCTCTCTGTGAGATAGTCGGCATTTTATTGATTTAAAACACATTTATAATCAGAACTCCATGTGCACATGTGTGGCCAGCATCACTAGCTCTATTCCCCAATGGATCTGAATGATGCTCACCAGCTCCCGTGCCATTAAATGAGCCAAAGTGGATGGGGCTTCCCTGCAAGGCCTGGTCCCTGGGCTCATGTCCCACCTCCGGCCCCCATGGGCTCCAGCCTCCAGGTACTAACACCCCCTTCCCTGCAGGTAGAGCAAGTTGGCCAGTTGGCCCAGTTTGTCCAGGCAGCTCTAGACTATCACCAGCCATCAGCTAACATCCTGCAGCTGCTGCAGAGGAAGCTGTGGATACGGTAAGAGCTTCCGCACCAGCCTGGAGATGCGGGTTCCCAAGCGGTGGGAACCACTCCCTCTGGCTCTCTGCCTCTCCATCTCCTCAGTCCCTCCCATTGTCCGTTTCTTTCTTTCTTTCTCTCTCTCTCTCTTTCTTTCTTTCTTTCTTTCTTTTTCTTTCTTTCTTTCTTTTCTTTTCTTTTCTTTTCTTTTCTTCTCTCTCTCTCTCTCTCTCTCTCTCTCTCTCTCTCTCTCTCTTCTCTCTCTCTCTCTCTCTCTCTCTCTCTCTCTCTCTCTCTCTCTTTAAAGAATATATTGTTATTGATTTCAGAAAGGAAGGCATAGGGAGATAGAAACATCATAGAAACATCAATGATGAGAGGAGTCATGGACTGGCTGCTTCCTGCATGCCCCCCACTGGGGATCGAGCCTGTAATCTGGGCATGTGCCCTGACTGGGAATGAACCATGACCTCCTGCTTCATAGGTTGATGCTCAACCACTGAGCCATGGCCGCCTGGCTACTCAACACTTTTTTGAGAATGAGTGATATCCTATGAAGTATGCATGGTACCCTGTGCATTAAAGTGAGGGGTGTATAAGTACCGCGTGCTAACCGATTGCGCCACTGGAGCTCCAAAGTGAGGGGTGAACAAAACAAAAAACAAAAAAAAACACAAATCTACCCTATTGTTTGGCCAGGTTTGGTTAACACAAAATTGTCTTACATAGGACTAGCATAATGAATATAAGTGAAGGGGTTTTGGCTTATATCAACACCCTTCTGACAAAGGGAAAAGTGGTGTCTGATCAGCAAGGTGTCCTCTCTGTAGTCAGGTGGTCAATGGGAGCTCACAGGAGCAGCATTTCATTTTCTGTCTTTGTTTCCCGAAGAAAAAGAGACAGAACATAAAAGCGCCTCCCACTGGCAGGAACCTGCTGGTCACAGAGGAACTAAGCCCCTCCCACTGTCAGGAACCTGCTGGTCACACAGGAGCAAAGTCCCTCCCACATGAGCTACACTCCTCCCACAAAAGGTAAGCCCCTCCCACTGAGAGGATCCTTTTGGTCACATAGGAGCTAAGTCCCTCCTACATGATCTAAGACTCTCCCATTGACAGGGTCCTGCTGGTGCTTAACTCCCAGGTGATCACTGCCCTCTGCCAAGACCAACTTCACAATAGACGCTCTTCCAAGGCAAGGTTGAACATTGATATCTCCAAGTGTCACCTCTAGCACTTTGGGCTACTCCAGAGTCAGGGTATAAAAGTCACCCCCACCTCTCCCCTCAGTGTGTAGGCTCCTCAAGGCAGAGCCAGCATGTGTGGGATGCTGTTTGACTTCAGCTGACACATCTTACAACGTGTGTGTGTGTGTTGTGTGTGTGTTATAGAATCGCAGCCACCTGTACTCTGGACACAAGAAACGTCAGGCCACAGCCCCTGAGAAGGTGTCCCAGCACACTCAGTGTGTCCATCTCCTCCTCAGCCAAGTCAAAAGGTGAGATGCCTAAACTGGGGCCAGGTGTGCCCTGCGGGAGGGTCTGCCAGAAGCCTATGTTCACTGTGTGTGGCCTGTGCTCTGAAGACACTGACACCCTGAATTTCCTACATCCCTTCTTCCCCCACCACCATCCTCAGGAACTCCCCTTTCTCTGCTTCCTGGACTCAGGTACTTATATCAATTTTTAAAAACCAGCATTCAGGGCCCTGGCCAGTTTGGCTCAGTGGATAGAGCATCAGTCTGTAAACAGAAGGGTAAGAGTCCATTTCTACCTTTTATATCCCATACATCACACTTTTCTGACTTGTCATTTCATCTGTGACTTCCTGGCTTTTGACTACATTCACTTTGTGGCCGTTTTGCATCTCCTGGCCCATGCAAGGCTTTCTCTGCAGTATTCTCCAACATTGACCTGCACATGCGTAATGCGGTGTGCATGCATGCTTAAGTAGACCTCAAACACAAGCTATTCCTTCATTACATTTTATGTGCCCATGTCACCAGCAGACAATCTCTGCTGAATGCTTTTAGCAGAGGAATGAGCAGGTGGTCCTCCCTCTTCTGTTCCATGTGCCACTTGCCATACTTGTGTCATATTTCATTTGAGGTCTTCCTTCTTTTTGATCTTCTGTAGCCCAGAATTCATTGCAGCATCCTATAAATCCTTCCTGGAAACTTTTTGTTTTCATCCAGTTTCATTAAGCCAAATGTGACACACTTTTGTAATGGGACATTCGTTGTGTCAGCAGTCAAACATACATTTCCTTGCCATATTTCTGTTTTCAGGATATTGGCATAAAATGGATCAGGAGGAGGCCTCTTCTGAGGAGAGTGTATCTATACAAGTGGATGCAAAAGCCATGGCTTCCAAGAGCTCTAGCAACTCAGAGGACCCACCTCTGTAAGCGGCTTTTCTCAGTTTTGAAAGATATTCTGCATCTTACTGAGTTACAAGCAGCAGACTTTGAACATAAAGCCTTCTTCAATGACACATGTGTTAGAGGCTTCCGTTTCCTGTAATCAATCACCAGCAACAGAGGGATGTCTGTGGAGAGAAGTCCTAGAAAGAAGCTATGGACAGGCCCTTGTTTGTGAGCAGATGCACCTGCTATATCTCAGGGGTGCCTTCAACTGCTGGGGAGCTTGGGAAAGACTTCTCGACCATCTTAGGGCAGCTTCCGTCCTAAGTATCTCTTAGCACAGGCAACCTCACAATGGTAGTGAGTTTTCACAGAAATTTCTAGGTGGAAAAACTGACCACCAGTGGGGCAAATGTAAAAATGCTGCAAGCCACAGATATAAATTTGTTCAACACCAGGATGTTTCCTCTGGTGGAGTGACATATAAGTATCACAAATGTGGGAGAGGTTTTAGATGAGTCATTAACCGCAATCAACAGGAGAGTTCACACTAAAAAAAAAAAGTCATTTGAGTGTGATGATTGTAGGAAGCCCTTTCATTGAAGTTCTTCTTTCACTGAACACCATGGAGTTCACACTGGAGAAAAACTTTTTGAGTTTAGTGAATGTGGGAAATCATTTAGGCATAAGAATCTCCTCTTTACCCGAAAGAAAGTCCACACTTGATAAAAGCTATATGAGTGTACTGATAGTGGTAAGTCACTAAGCATTAGCTGTATTCTCATTGAACATCAAAAAGTTCAGACTGGAGGAAAACCTATGAGTGTACCAAATGTGGAAAATCTTTTAGACACAATAGTAAACTCCTTAACCAGAAAAGAGTTTACACTGGTGAAAAGCCGCATAATGTAGTGATTGTGTTAAGTCCTTCAGTCAAACTGGTAACCTCTTTCAACAGCACAGAGTTTATTCACACTGGAGAAAAACCATATGAGTGTAGTGATTGTGGGAAATCCTTCAGATACACGTCCAACCTCAACCAACACCATAGAGTTCACACTGAAGAAAAACATTTTGAGTGTAATGTATGTAAGAAATATTTATCTACAAACATGCTCTGGTTAGACAAGCCTTAAATGTCCAGAGAATATTTTATCTCTTGCTCAGAATGACAACACTGATGGAAATACTTTGGGACCTACTTACTTGAATGTCATCTCCTTTTATGAAACACTAGTGGCCAGGTGCACAAAATTCATACATGGGAATGTGTCCCTCAGCTCTGTCTGCACCCTCTCCAATCTGGGACCCCTGGATGGATGTCTGAATGCCAGCAGTCAAACATCCCTCTCGCAATATGGGACAGCTGGCTACTAACCACTCAACTCACTGCCTGCCTGATCGCCCCTAACCATTCTGCCTATCAGCCTGCTCACTCCCAACTGCCCCCCTGCCGGCCTTTTTGCCTCTAACTCCCCCTCCCACACTGGCCTGCTCACCCCTAACTGCCTCTGCCTAGGCCCCACCCCCATAGCTTTGTCCAGAAGGATGTCCGGAAGGTCTCCTGGTCTAATTAGCACATTACCCTTTTATTAGTACAGATACTATAGATTTAAAATAAATGTAAACACCCAGTATAGGAACTTCCTCCTCGTTACGCTTCTATTTCAGAACTTCCTCTTCTCACAAAATTTCCTGAAGTTTAACCAGATAAACTTCAAGTATCGCCCTGGCCAGTGTCACTCAGGTAGTTGGAGCACTGTCCCATACACCTATAAAGGTCATGGGGTCAATTGCCTGTCAGGTTCATACCTTGGTTGCAAGAAGTGGCTGATTGATGTTTTTCTCTTCCTCTCCCTTCCCCTCTCTCTCTAATCAATAACAACATATTCGGTCTAACCAGTGTGGCTCAGTAGATAGAGCGTCTGCCTGCAGACTCAAGGGTCCCAGGGGTTCGATTCTAGTCAAGGGTATGTACCTGGTTTCAGGCACATCCCCAGGTGTACAGGAGGCAGCTGATCCATGTTTCTCTCTCATCGATGTTTCTAATTCTCTCCCTTTCTTCTTTTCTGTAAAAAATCAAATATTTTTTTAAAAAGAATCAACCAATGAGTGTATAAGTGGAACAAAAAAACAATCTCTCTCTCTTTCTCTCTGTCTCTCTCTCTCACTCGCTCGCTCTCTGTCTCTCATCTCTTCCTCTCTAGCTCTAAATCAATCAATAAAAAATACAGTCGAATAGTTACACTTGAAGATTTGAAAAAAGATACCACTCCCAATGGGTGAGGCCAACAGATTCCTGAGCACAGCATGCGACCTCGCATGAGTCAGGAGAGTGACTGGGTGTCTGGGAAGATGCAGCCCCCATTTAGTGTGCTGTGGCCCCCAAAGGGGACCTGTTGCCTCGGGGTTCCCATGGTCCCAAGCCACAGGGAAGGTAGTGTTGGGGAACTCTGTCTGGCATAAGAATCTCCTCTTTACCCAAAAGGAGATACTTCCTCCTTTCCTGGAAAGGAGGCGATACTTCCTCCAACAGGTGGCAGCACCTGTGCCAGGGCCTCTGTCAGAGCCAGAAGGAGACCCTGTGCTCTGGACCTCCGCCTGTGACTGGCCCTCCAGCTGTCACCTCCTTGCTACCCATGACACTGCTAGTCACAACCACACAGGCCACAGGGATATGGACAGATCTTTTCTCCTACTCTTTTTTTTTTATATATAATATATTTTTACTAGAGGCCTGGTGCACGGAGTTCGTGGGGTGGGGGGGTGGGGGGGTGAGGGAGGCCCTCAGCCCAGCCTGCACCCTCTCCAATTTGGGACCCCTCGAAGGATGTCTTACTGCCAGTCCCTCTCACAATATCGGACTGCTGGCTCCTAATTGCTTGCCTGCCTGCCTGCCTGCCTGATCGCCCCTAAACTGTCTGCCTGCCTACCTGCTGACCCCTAATTACTTCTGCCTGTAGGCCTGATCGTGCCCAACTGTCCTTTCCTGCCGGTCTTATTCCCCTATAACTGCTCCCCTCCACCCTGATTGCCCCCTAACTGCTCTCCTGACGGCCTGATCGCCCCCTAACTGATCCACTACCTGCCTGATTGCCTCAAATCTCCTTGGCCTCAATCTCTGTCTCTGCAGCTTTTTTCAGAAGGATCTCCCAGAAGGTTGTTTGGCTGTCTGGTCTAATTAGCATATTATGCTTTTATTAGCATAGATTGCTTTCAGAGAGGGAGAGAGAGAGAGAGAAACATCAATGATGACAGAGAATCATGGATTGGCTGCCTCCTGCACACCCCCCACTGGAGATGCAGCCCGAAACCCAGGCATGTGCCCTTGACAGGGAATGGAACTATGACCTCTTGGTTCATAGGTCAAAGCTCAACCACTGAGTCGCGCAGGTTATGCTGAAGTCAGTTTCTTAAAGAAGTGCAAAGACCTGGTAACCCAGAGGCAGAGGCTGGGGCCACAGAGGCGGGGCCCGAGAGGCACTACTCCCAGGTGGGGGGGGGGGGGGCGTGCCGACCTGGGCCTGTGCCCTCACTAGCCACCAGCAAGTCCTGCAGGCTCCCCATTCCACCCCAGCAGCATCCTGGGGCTGAGATGCGGAGAGGAGAGAAACTTTGAGTGAAAACCAAAGCCCCTGCCATGGCTGGTGTGGCTCAGTGGATAGAACGTCGGCCTGTGAACTAAAGGGTCCCAGGTTTGATTCCTGGTCAGGGCACATACAGAGTTGCAGGCTTGATCCCCAGCAGAGGGCGTGCATGAGGCAGCCGATCAATGATTCTCTCTCATCACAGATGTTTATTTTTTCTTAAATATATTTTATTGGTTTTTTTACAGAGAAGAAGAGAGAGGAATAGAGAGTTAGAAACATCAATGAGAGAGAAACCAATCAGTTGCCTCCTGCACAGTCCCCACTGGGAATGTGCCCACAGCCAAGGTACATGCCCTTGACCAGAATGGAACCTGGGACCCTTCAGTCTGCTGGCCGATGCTCTATCCACTGAGCAAAACAGGTTAGGGCATCATCACTGATATTTCTAACTCTCTCTACCTCTCCCTTCCTCTCTGACAGCAATAATATATATAATATATATATTTTATATATATATATAATAAAAAAAGAGATGAGTTTTTAAAAAAGAAAAACAAAAAACCCAACAGCCATGATGAAATATTTCAAGCGAATAGATGGTGTTTGGATCCTGAATCGACAAAGTAACACACAGATTGCCCCGTATTCTATTGGAGGAGATCGAATTGAACTGGGTTACCTCGAAATGGTAAGACCCCACTTTTTCCACCATTAGGAGAAATGGAATATATGTATTACATATATGTATGTCTGCGTTTGGCCAACAATACAGAGGCGTGAAAAAATGATTAAGCTGTTTCCGCCTCTGGTCCTCACAGGGGCTCCTTGGCCAGCTCATTTACAGACCCATGCAGCCGTGACCTGTGTGGCTCAGTGGGAAGAGTGTCGGCCTGCTGACTGAAGGGTCCCGGGTTCGATTCCAGTCAAGGGCATGTACCTTGGTTGAAGGCAAATCCCCAGAGGGAGGTGTGCAGGAGGCAGCTGATGGATGTTTCTCTCTCACTGATGTTTCTGACTCTCTCATCCTCTCCCTTCCTCTCTGTAAAAAGTCAATACAAATATATATATATATATATATATATATATATATATATATATATATATATATATTATATATATATATATATGAGTGCTAGTAAATTTATGACATTATCATCATGGAAATTTGGAATTACTGCCATATCGAGAAATGGACAACCGAGTAAAACACATTAGTGTGCACACACCAGGAAATACCTATAGCAATTGTAAAATGTAGTCATGTTATCTTAAGCAGATATGAAAAAGTTTTTCAAGGATTAAAAAATAGACACATTTGTTTGTATTTAATTTCAGAGAGGAAGGGAGGAGGAGAGAGAGACAGAAACATCAGTGATGAGAAAGAATCTTGGATTAACTGCCTCCTGCACTCTCCACACTGGGGATCGAGCCCCCAACTTAGACCCCTTATCAACAGAGACAAATATCAAAGGTACAATGATTGAGATTTCTTTTGAGAGCCAAATTTTTTAAACTTAAACTGTATGGGTTATTAACTTAATGAGGGTACTCCTAAGCTGGCCTTTGCTAAAAACTCAAGGGCCAAAGAGCTGCATGTAGCTCATGAGCTGCAGTTTGCTGACAACCATCAACTTATTTGGGAGAAAGGTATGCCCTGATGAGCCCCGTTTCTCTTTTTGAAAGATATTTTTAAAGGATTTATAGAAAGAGAGCAAGAGAGAGAAACATCAAAGATGAAAGATAATCCTAGACCAGCTGCCCCCTGCACGCCCCACACTGGGGATCGAGCCTGCAAACCGAGGGTGTGCCCTTGTTCAGAATCGAACGCAGGCTGACACTCTACCTACTGAGCTACACAGGCCAGGGTCTTTCTCTCTTTCTCTCTCTCTCTCTCTCTCTCTCTCTCTCTCTCTCTCTCTCTCTCTCTCTCTCTCTGTCTCTTTCTCCTTTCCTTCCTTCCTTCCTTCCTTCCTTTTTTCTTCCTTCCTTTTTCTTCCTTCCTTCCTTCCTTCCTTCCTTCCTTCCTTCCTTCCTTCCTTCCTTTCTTTCTTTCTTTCTTTCTTTCTTTCTTTCTTTCTTTCTTTCATTTTTTTTATTATTATTATTAAAGCCTCAAGCTGCTCATTTTGGAACAGGAGCTCAGGCTGAGGGATGCAGGACTGAGAGGGGAAGTGCCCCAAAGGAAGTCCCTCCAGCGAGGCCACCCCAAGCCAGGGTAACCCACAGGTGGCTAGGAGGCAGGCCCAGGGGGACTGCCCTGGGCTGGGAAGGGTTTGGGTGGAGAGCATGCTGGGAGCCCTCCCAGGCCTGGGACACACACACCAGTGTCCACACACACCAGTGTCCGCACACACCAGTGTCCGCACACACCAATCTCACACCTGCAGACCCATTTTCCTATTTCCTCAGCACAGACCACCCTTCCTCTTTCCTCCAAGCTCAATTGCTCCTCCTCCTTCATTCTCCCAATTATAGCCTCCTCTTCCAGGAAGCTCTCCAGGAGGCACCCTCCTCTGTGGGGGCGGGTTTAACACTATTTACTCTAAGTGTCCCCCCACCTAGGGGCCAGGCCTGGGCAACCCTGAGAGATGAAGAGGGAGGAAGGTGGTGGGGAACCCTAGCCAGGAGGGAGGCGCATCCAACGGGCCCATCGCTAGGCGCACCTGCGCAGGGAGCCCTGGGTCCGAGGGGGGCAGGACACAGGGCCCCGGACCCGCGGGGACCCCTCACTTCCTGTGAGGAATGGGGGGAGGAGGCAAGAGCTGGGCCCCTGGTCTCCCTTCCCTCCCCACATGGAGACCCTGCGATCGGCCACGTGCTCTGCCCCCAGACCCTCCCTCCACCCCCAGGGCACGCGTGGGCGGGCAGATCTGAAGCCTTTGAGGTCCCGGAGCGCATTGGGGATCCGGCCCCCCACTTTCCCGCACCCTCACCTGAGCCTAAGAGGAACTGCTTCTTCAGTCTCCCCACAGACCAGGGGGCCTGGCGACCCCAGAGTTTAGAGGTCTCTGTCCTGTGTCTTGGGGAAGCGCTGGTGCCTGCAGGGTGGCTCTGGGGCACCTGCTGGGCCTGGGCGCCCTCCCCACCTGGTCACTGTCACTTCCAAAGCCCCAGCATTGCTCATTGGCCCAGCCATGGTGTATGCAAATGAGGCAGCTGGCACCGCCCCCGCTCCACTGTTGCCTGGACACCAGAGGATGCCCAGGGGCGGGGAAGACCCGCCCAGGAAGCTGGGCCCCCAGACAGGGTCAGTGGTGCTGGGCTTGGGGCCACACTGCTCTTTGGGGTGTGCACAAGCTGAGATGCGCCCGGATGTGGGATGGTCCTTGGTGGGGAGACAGGCACCCCTTACCCACTCTTCTAGGACTTTACCTGGTTTCATTTACAGGTAACAGTGATCCCCTCTGGAGCAATTGGGTAAGGCACGCTCGAAGAGGCGCCTATGCGGGGAACAGGAACAAACAGACCTAGGGATCTGGCTTGGAGGAAGAGGCCCAGGGCTGCTGGGTAATTCCTTTTGTCCCTTTGCCATGCTTTGGGCGCCATCTGAGGGGAGTCCAGGTTACTGCGTCATTGTCTCATCAATATCATCAATATCATGCCCATCTCCCTGGAACAGTGAGCCCACTGTCACCTGCATGGAGAGCAGCCATCTCCAGGCCTCACTGGTGTGGCTCAGTGGATGGGGCATCGGCCTGCGGATTGAAAGGTCCAGGGTTCGATTCCAGTGAAGGGCATGTAGCTGGTTGCATGTTCCCAGCCCTAGTCCGGGTGTGTGCTGGAGGCAACCAATCACTGTGACTCTGATATCCAGGTTTCTCTCTGTTTCCTCCCCTCCCTTCCACACTATCTAAAAGTCAATGAAAAATATCCTCAGTTGAGGATTAACAAATGAAGAAGGAAGAGGAGGAGGAGGAGGAGGAAGAGGAGGAGGAGGAGGAGGAACTATCTCCAAGGAGTCATCAACAGCACACTCGGTCGCCCAGATATGTCACCAAAAGGGAGACTCAGCTCCCTGGGTGTGTCGCTGACAGTGTCATTTTGTACAGGGACCAGAAGTCTCCAAGTCCATGGCCCAGGCCAGTCACCAGGGGCCTGAAGCAACCTGGTTGAGGCCCATGTCCAAGCCAAGCCCAGCAGGTCAGCATCTTTTGAGGCATCTGACCTCCAAACCCCCTGAGGGCTCCCAAGACCTACAACCCACTCCACAAAGAAACACCTCCCTCTCTTGCCTCCACCTAAAACAAAGAACTCCTCTTTCTGGCCCTCAGCATATCCATTTGGATGGCCAAAGGCTTCCCACCCCCTCCCTTGTGTCCACCCCTGGCATTCACCTCTGGTGCCCTCTTTTCTCCAGGACAGAAGTCACCCAGCCTCTCCTTTGCCATTAGCTCCCAGCTCCTTTATCCCTAACTTCATCCAAGTGAGGATTGGGCTGGGAACCACCCCTCCCTGCGCCTCAGGGTCCCCACATTCCCTTAGGGAGGTTGGACAGAAGCATTCTTGCTCTCAGATGGGAGATAAAGGGTCAGTTGAGCCTAGGGGATGAAAGCATCTATCCTGAGGGTGAATCAGTATGGCTTGGCTGAGGGCTGTGGGCCAGACTGGGTGACCAGCCACCCTCTCCCCTCAAGGGCAGCTGGGTCAGGACTGGGACACAGCCCCCCTTGTCTGGGGCAGGGCTGCTTGGAACCAGCACATGTCTTTTTTCTCCATGTCCAAGAGTTGTTTAAATAGCACAGCTTTGAAGAAATTTCCCCCTAAACCATTCCGAGTCTCTATCCTTTGGGAAGGGGGTGACTATATATTTACTTATCTGAGAGGCCCAGTGCACAAACTTCATGCACTCACGGAAGGAGGGCCCTCAGCCCAATTTGTGAGAGGCCACAGGACAGGCAGAGGGACCCCACCAGTGTATGATTAGGGCCGGGGAGGAACAGGAAGGGACCATAGGAGGGCTCCGGGGTGTGTCCAGCCTGTCTTGCTCAGACTCCATTGACCAGACCTCAGTAGCAAGCTAACCTAACAGTCAGAGCGTCTGCCCCCTGGTGGTCAGTGCAGGTCATAGTGACTGGTCGACTGCCCCCTGGAGGTCAGTGCACATCATAGCTACTGGTGGACCAGTTGATTCCCCCTGGTGGTCAGTGCATGTCATAGTGAGCAGTTGAGTGGTCTTAGCATATCATTAGCATATTACACTTTGATTGGTTGAATAGCCAACTGGAAAACCAGACACTTAGCATATTAGGCTTTTATTATAGAGGATTTTACTTTTATTATTATCCTCTGTAATAAAACTCTAATATGTAAATGAGCACAAGGGGGAACAAACAGTTGCTATTTCACACACTGACCATCAGGGGGAAGACACTCAACACATGAGCTGTCCCACTTAGTCAGAAGCTGGGCTTAGGCTGGTGAGTGAAGCAGTGGTGGAGGGAGATTCTCCTGCCTCCGCAGCAACACTGTTGACCCCTCAGGGGATGTTTGACTGCCAGCTGAGGCCTGCTCCCATGGAGAGCGGGCTTAACCAGCAGGCAGACATCCCCCGAGGAGTCATGGACTAAAGAGGGTGGAGGCTGGGCTGAGGTTCCGATGGACCTGAGTGCACGAATGTCATGCACAGGGTCTCTGGTTTAAAGACATTTTTATTGATTTTGATTTCAGAGAGGAAGGGAGAGACAAAAACATCAATGTTGAGAGAGAATCATGGATGGGCAGCTTCCTGTAGGCCCCCCACAGGGGATTGAGCCTACAAACCTGGTGCCCTTGACCAGAATGGAACCTGGAACTCTTTAGTCAGGGAAGGAAGGGGTCATTTTTTAACGTTTTTACTTTTCTTCATGGTTGATAGTATATTCATTTACATTTCCCTCTGCAGCTAATTTCGATGAATTATCTCTTCATTTAATCAAGTGTAAACTCTACATTACATTCTCATCATTTTCAAAGTTTAGAGTATTTCATAGATTTTATTTTCTTTCTCAAAGTAGTGGTGATATATATATTAGAGGCCCAATGCAGGACATTCGTGCACTGGGGAGGGGGGGGGGGTCTCAGCCTGGTCTATGCCCTCTCACAGTCCAGGACCACAATGGGGATGTCTTACTGCCAGCTTAGGCCCGCTCCCCTAAGCCGGCAGTCAGACATCCCCCTCACGGTTCTTAGCACTGCTGTGGACACGGGAGAGGCTCCTGCCACCTCTGATGTGCTCACCAGCAGTGAGCCTGGCTTCTGGCTTAGTGGTGGTCCCCCTGTGGGAGTGCACTGACATTTGACCCAAGGTGCTCTACCTTTCAGTCAATATGCGTATTAGGGTTTTATTAAATAGGATATGTGTGTGTGTGTGTTTGTGTGTTATTGATTTCAGAGAGGGAGAGGAACAGAGAAACATCAATGATGTTAGAAAATCATTGATAAGTTGCCTCCTGCACGCCCCTTACTGGGCATTTAGCCCATAACCCAGGCATGTGCCCATAACCAGAATTGAACCTGGGACCTTTCAGTTTGCAGGCTGACACTCTATCCACTGAGCTAAACTGGCTGGGTGGTAGGTTGCTTTTTGCCATTTTTATTTTTTATACCAAGTTTCTTCTTCCCTTTCTATTTGGTCTTTTTATAGCAGTCCCTTTAGCATTTCTGGCATTGCTGGCTTGGTGGTAATAAGCTCCTTTAGACTTTTTATTATTTTTTTTGCCTGTAAATCTCCTTTAATTTTTAATAATAGCCTTTCTGGATAGAATATTCTTGGATTCAGTCCCTTACTTTGCATCACTTAAATAATCTATTCCATTCCCCTCTGGCCTGATGTGTTTCTGTCAAGAAGCCAGTTGATAGTTTAATGGGAGATCCCTTGTTTGTAACTCTGTCTCTCTCTGGCAGCCTTTAAGATTCTTACTTTTTCGGGGTGTTTCCAAATTCTAGTACAATGTGTCTTAGGGGCAGTCTTTTTTTGGGTTTCTCTTGTTTGGGACACTGTGCTTCTTGGGTTGTTGTGACTTGTTTCCTTCCCAGTTGGGAAAAGTGTCCTCTCATATTTCTTGAAACAGGATTTCTATTCCTTGCTCAGCCTCTTACTCTTCTGGCATCCCTATTATGTGACTGTTTTATTTCATGTTATCCCAGAGCTGTCTTAGACTATCTTACTGCTTTCTAATTCTTTTCCAGGTGCTGCCCTGGTTGGGTGGAATTTTTTCTACCGTATCTTCAATATGGCTGATTTGGCCCTTAGCTTCTTCTAGTCTCCCATTGAAACCTTTCATTATGTTCCTTGTTAAGTCTATGTCATTCTTCATATCCTCTCGATTCTTACACGTTGGTGAATTTCTCAACCTTATAACATTTGTGCATCCTTATAACCATTACTTTGAATACTTTCTCTGACAAATTGCTTGCTACCATTTCATTTAGTTCCTTTTATGATGATTCTTCTGTCTTTCATTTGGGGGTGTTTTTTTGTCTCCCCATTTGTTCTATTCCCTTGAAATTGACTATCTATATATATCTATATCTATCTATCTATCTATCTATATATATATATATATATATATATATATATATATATATATATATATCAAACTGCTATGAAACACACATTTTTTTTTAAATATATATTTTATTGATTTTGTACAGAGAGGAAGGGAGAGAGATAGAGAGTTAGAAACATCGATGAGAGAGGGTCATCGATCAGCTGCCTCTTGCACAACCCCTACTGGGGATATGCCCGCAACCAAGGTACATGCCCTTGACCGGAATCGAACTCAGGATCCTTCAGTCCCCAAGCTGACGCTCTATCCATTGAGCCAAACCGGTCTCGGCGAAACACACATTTTAAAAAATTGGTCTTATGTACTAGATGACTCATAGTACCCAGTGGTGCAGTCTCTCGGGTCACCAGGGCTGGGTATTCTAGGGAGGCATCCTACTTGATATATTTGGGTTATTCTGGTGTAATTAGGTCTTGAATGTTATTGACCACTTCATGGATGGAACTTGCTCTCAGGGTTCTGATTATGTGGCTTACGTCCTACTACCTTATGCCAAAGATTATGGAGGCACTGAGCCAAATGCACAAAATACAACAGGACAAGATATGACACAAAAGGGAGAGAACATGAATGTAAACAAGACACCTATAACCAAATAAAAGTGACCACCAGAAAAAAAGAGAAAAGATTAATTAAAAGAGAGAGCAAGAATGATACCAAGGAGTAAAAAAAGGAAAGAAAGAAAAAATAGAAGGAAACAAACAAAAAATCACAAACACTCAGAAAAAAAATAGGGTGGTAGATGCTTAGCTTAAAGAAAATATAGGTAAGGAATTGGATAAATAGGGGAGATGACAGTTTAGAACAGAGGATGAAAAACAAAATAAGAAGGGAAAAATTAATTTACTTTTTTTTGAAAAGGAGATTAGAGGATACAGCAGAAAGGCCTAAATTGAAGAAACGAAGCAAGTTAAAAATTGGGAGAAGAGCAAGAGAAGAGAGAAAGAAAATAAAAAGCATAGTGAAGATGAAGAAAAGAGAAGGGGAATGGAGTAGGATCAGGAAAGAGGAAACTAGATATATGAATAAACCAACAGAGACTAGAATAATATTGTAACATATCAATAAAGCAGATAAAGTAGATTCATTATTTAAAAGGGGGAAATGAAATACAAAACAAACTGGGTAAAAGATGAAAAACGGGAATAAGAGAAGTGAGAAAGAAAAAGCTGCAAAAAATATAAAAATAAAAACAATAATACATTTTTAAGAAAATTTAAATTAAAAAGTGAATTGTCATCCACTTCAGCTGAGTTTTAGTGCCCCAAGGCTGCTGTTATAGGACCCCACTTTTCTGCTCTATCTCCTAATACTGGGATTCCTGTAGGTGCTGGCCCGTCAGTCACTGTCTTTTGGATTTTAGCTCCCTGTTTGAAGCTGAAAGTGACACATTGGTCCTCTGCTTGTGTCTGTATGCACAAGCCATGGCTGTAAGCAGGCAGAGCCAATATGCCCTCTTTGCCTATCTTCTGGCTGTCAGTCTTAATGACTCAAACATCTTTTTCTGACAGGGCTTTAGGTGGAGATGGTTCTGATTTTCTCTCAGGGAATAAGATGGGTGTTTTTTCCTGACCTAAAGTTGCTCTTCCATGTGTTTTCCAAAATATGGCTTTTGCCTTGGTTGGTCAGATTCTTATATATATATACCAATGGGGTTGTCTGGCAACCTGGAGTTTTTCTCAATCTGACTAGAGACTCGGTGCATAAAATTCATGCACGGGGTGGGGGGTGTCACTCAGCTCAAACTGGACTTTCTCCAATCTGGGACCCCTCAACTGCTTGCCTGCTCCCAACTGCTTGCCTGCCTGCCTTTCTGATGCCCCTAACAACTTCTGTTTTAGCCAGTTTGCCCCCAATTGCCCTCCTCTGCCAGCCTGGCTACCCCTAACTGTCCTTCCCTGCAGGGTTGATGGACTCCCAACTGCCCTAGCTTGCTGGCCTGGTCCCTCCCAACTACCGTCCCCTGCTGGCCATCTTATAGTGGACATCTTGTGTCCACATGGAGGCAGGATCCTTGACCACGTGGGGACAGCCATGTTGTGTATTGCAGTGATGGTCAATCTGCATATTACTCTTTTATTATATAGGATAGAGCCCTGGAGCATGGGTGGGGGCCAGCTGGTTTGCCCTGAAGGTGTCCCGGATCAGGGTGGGGGCTCCCTTGGGGCATGTGACAGCTGGGGCCCGAAGCCTGTGGCAGTTTGCAGGCTGGCCACGACCCCTAGGTACCCAAGCAAAGGCCCTAGTATCTGGAATTTATTTATCTTCTACAATTGAAACTGCTACAGCCAGGAGTCTTAGGCTTGCTCCATGGTGGCAGCCATTTCTATTGGAATTTATTTATTTTCTATAATTGAAACTTTGTAGCCTTTAGCAGAGGTCAAAGCGGGCCAGGTCTGCAGAAGCTTGGCTTCCTCCTTCGTTGGAGGCAACCCTAGCCTCCTGCTCTCTCCAGTTCCATGGCTGCTGCCATTTCTGTAGGAATTTTTGTATCTTCTACAATTGAAACTTTGTAGTCTGAAGCGGA